>NW_007578460.1:185824-244298 GCF_000690725.1 Stegastes partitus
GAGTCTCCCTGGTGTGTTTTAATAGTTTATGGACAACAATGAAGCTCTGTGGTGCAGACAAATAGAATATATCAGGCATTCGATGCCCGGGCAATACCTGTTTGAAGGATTCATTCATTGTTGTGTTTGAATTTTTGCTGAGATTTTTTTTTATATTTAAGAAATAAATATGTGCTGAATTGTGAAGTGTTTCCACTTGGATTTAAATAACCTATAATTTTCTTGTCTCTCTCTCTCTGTCAGGAACCCAGGGCCTCACTGGAAGCGACGAGGCCACCGAGGCGAAGAGGAGGACACCGAGGAGGACATGACAAAGGACTTGGATGACTCCTCGGCTGGTGCCAGCATGGAGGAGGGCAGCATGTCCAAGAATGGTATGTGCTGAGAGATGGGATGAAGCTGGAATCCCCCTTTCATTATTGCAGATCACATTAAACTGCTGGGTTGAAGCAGCAGTTTGTTGAAAGTTTCAAAAAGTTGTTAATTGTATTTTTACCAGGAATCCATTTTATGATCTGCTGCTGGAAATGTAAGCAGGTGCTGTCAAGGTCAATATAAGGATGATTAATAATACCGTGTTTTTGATTGTTTTATCTAGAAAATGTGAAAAAAAAAAAAAAGAAGTAAGAAGAGCTTCTCTAGCCCACTATACTTTTTTTCAAAACCCAAATACATTTAGTTAACAATGATAATAAAGATGGTAGGAATAAAAGATTGAACGGTTGACTGATGATGCAAATTGCAGATTAGTCCTGTATTATCTATTTGATAGTTTCAGCGTTTGTGGTTGGTGTGCCAGCATAAATGATGAGCAGAAAGTTGGCACGACTGCCTTCTTCCAGCTGGGTGAGCCTGAGGGCAAACGATTTGTAGTTAAACATTAGCAACACCACGGAAGATTTAACATTCAGCAGCTTGCCAATAGGCAAAGACACATGTTGACTGTATCAGATCACTAAAGAGTGGATGAGATGTGAATGATAGGAATGAGATTTTTTTACACTGAGAGTTATAAGCTCCCAAAATGAATGCAGCAAACTGCAGGACAGTATCTAACCTAAATGTGTTGTGCACACAGCTGCTTGTGTTTGTAAGAGCCAAGACCACGTCTATAAACAATGTTCTGGCGCTTTTAGTTAAGATTGAAAGATTGTGATGTTCTCATAAATCGGTCAGTTTTAAGGCCACAATACAGACATTAGAGGCTTTTAAGCAAATAAAAACAACATTCCATACAAAGAACAATTTAGTTACAGTTTATGTTTCAACATATTCAGGAAATTATGCATAGCTAAAACAAGGAGCGTCTAAGTGGTCGATAATCAGATGCTTAATGATAAAACGTTATCTCGTGGTTGATCTTGTGAGACTGAGGACAGCAGCGTTTGTCTTTCATTCTGTACAAGAGCATCATTCAGGTGCATCGACCCAGTTCAAGATTCAAACCGTGATGATAAGCAGAACCCTGTACATGTTAATGTAAACGTATTTTCAATCTATTGTACGCATGCATCTGCATTTCCATGTCAGGCAGAACTTCTTTTTTGAGCCTCCTCTTCAGTCACTTTTCTAAGTGTTACACTGATTTCTTTTCTGTACATATTTAGTCTTTGTCCTGTTTGTCCTTTTTAAAAAAAGGATCCGATTTAATTAGTTGCTTTTAAGTTGGAAATCTGTGGTGGATTGTCTGTGATTCCCTTTGTGGTTATCGTACACCGGAGCATAGCGATGACAAGAAAACCCACCAGAAAAACCTTCTGACTCTCGCATACAGACACTCTGTCTTCCAGTAAGAAAAGCAGCAGGACGGCCCGAGGATGGGTTTCTTTTCTTGATCCGAATTCCCTTTAAAGATTTCCTTTAAAACCAAACACACAACCCTGACGGAAAATGCTCTATTTAGACTGAGTCCCATTTGCTATGTCCCACTTTTGTCCCAAAAAAAAAATCTCCTCCTTTTTCACCAGCACACACACACACACACACACACACACACACACACTGAGTCTATTTTAGTGTCCTCTTTTGCAAAGCAGAGTGCCGGTTAATGCCTCCATGCCCACGGCTGAATTAGACTGTCTTTGAATATTTTTATTCCTCCCCCCTTCAATACTTCTCTTTGTTAATCTTTTCCTCTTTTGTTCCATGTGCAGCAAATTCAAAGAAAGACAGCGAGAATACTCCGGTCAAAGGAGGGAATGATTTGGGTGCGTATCCGTAATTGAATTTGTGTATTGAGTTGTTTATGAATTGCATTAACGGGTTGAATAATTTCAGTCCATTAATGAGTATTAGCCATGCAACAGTTAGTAGCGTGTCAGCTGAACACTGGTTTTATGGTTTTCCAGATGACATGGAAGATGATTCTGTGCTCTCTGGTGGAAAGGTAAGACAGCTGATGACTCTCTCTGTCACACAAAACACTGTAGACATGAGCGAGAAGGAAGGAATGTGTGAGAACAAGATCCAATAAGATCATCTTCATTTTCTTGCAGCAAACACGTCAATGTTGAGAAACTTTTTAAAATTTCTTGGCTTGGTCTGACTCTTTGTCTCTCGGCAGGACGATGAGGATCAAGGCAAAGGCGAAGTCAACCGACTGATGGACGCCAGCGAGGACAACGTGACCGAACAGACGCACCACATCATCATCCCCAGCTACGCCGCGTGGTTTGACTACAACTGGTAAGTGCTGTGGAATTGGAATAAACACAGCTGCAACACGAATGTCTCTTTTTTTCAACTTTTCATTCGGCCTGTACCTCTTTAACCTGCACTGTAGTAACAAAGGGTTGTAAGGCTTATAAGTCCATGTATTAATTTACCACCTAATCAAACACAATGGAGGGTAAGTACAAGAGTGGAGGGAGATAACAGACTTTGAAATTCAATTTGAAAAGGAGAGTTAGTGAGGTATTTTACCTTTGAAGGCGCTACATTACTCGGCATCTTCTTTAATTTTTAATTTGACTTAGAATTAAAGATGCACTTGATGACATATTTGCAGGTCACTGCCACTAATACGGCAGTGAAAATGAGCTTTGGTTCTAATTAAGGCAGAAGCTACAGTTGGGTTTTCATCATTGTAAAGGATTGAGTATCATTTTCCCTCTCTGATTTGTATTGTGTTTTTTTTTTATAGCATCCACGAGATTGAGAGAAGAGCCCTTCCTGAGTTCTTCAATGGAAAGAACAAGTCCAAAACTCCAGAGATGTGAGTTTATACACACACATACTGGCCACACAGTTTGCTATATTCTCAGAGTAATGCGTTTCCTCTAACGCCAGTCTCATTGTAATCCTTCTCCACTCCCAAACAGATACCTGGCCTACCGTAACTTCATGATCGACACATATCGGTTAAACCCACAGGAGTACCTCACCTCCACCTCCTGCCGCAGGAACCTTACTGGGGATGTTTGTGCCATCATGAGGTGCGCTAACTCCCTGGATTGTGCCACAATGCACGATTGGTTGTGGTGATTAAGTGTTGGGCTGAGAATAGATAAATAGTGCTGTAGCAGTTCAAATAACAAAACAAGTCACTTTATTGGTTTAGGTCATTTTACACTGTTTGGGAAAATAACAAACAATCATATTAATATTACCAAATGTTATCTTTTTACGAGGACAAGAGTGCCATTTGTCATCGCTGTCTTTCCCCAGGGTACACGCATTCCTCGAGCAGTGGGGTTTGGTGAACTACCAGGTGGACGCTGACAGTCGCCCGTTGCCCATGGGCCCCCCACCCACACCCCACTTCACTGTGCTGGCTGATACGCCCTCTGGCCTTATGCCCCTCAACCACCGACCCCCGCCGGTAAGAAAAACCTAAACGGGGAGAGAGAAAGTGGACTTTAGGGGGGACATATTGTGCTTTTTAGGGTTTTCTGTGTCATAATTTTATTGTGCTTGTAAAAAAGTCTGTAAAAACCAAGAATCTGTACAAAAGGGAGTTATTCTCTCCCACCAAAAACACTGCTCCTCACCTGCCTGACGTTCCTCGTTTCAGTCCAGGCTTCTCTTCGGTTGCTTATCTATGTCTCCATTTGCATAATGCTGCAACTCTTACTTTTGAGAGGCTGAAACCAAAGAATATTTGAGACTTGTATTGATTGCGAAAATAGTTGCAGTGTATTTTCATTCAAAACACTGAAGGGGGGGTTGTTTTTCACATGTACATCTGCTCAAAAATGCACCACATTATTCTCTCTGCCTTCCACCCAGCATTACATTTTGTACTGTTTCCACGACTAGCTTTACTTGTAAAACAGTATCGATACTAAAACAGCTCTGTGCAAACGTTGTTGATAAATTGCTTCTGGGTTTGATTCCTCCAGATTCCTCCTCCGCAGCCGATGCCCAACTTCGTAGGCAAAGACAAAGACAAGGCCATTGACCTGCAGAACTTTGGCCTTCGCCCTGATCTCTACAAGAAAAACATCAAGGTCTGCATCAACATCTCTAACACCTTTCCCTTATTTAGGATAGTGCGATTCGCTGTGAGCTTGTGAGTTTATTATAAAACAGCTACATGGAGTAGACATACTTCATTTAGATGGATAATAATGTCTTTGTTTGCTAGTCTGCTTCAAATACTGCTCCCTGCTTTCTGTTGCACATCTTTATGAGATGACTGGGCTTCTGTTCCCTACAGGGTAAAGCAGTCACCACCACCAGGGAGTGGACCGAGCAGGAGACTCTACTGCTGCTGGAGGTGAGTCCCACAGGACAGAAAAACGGAGAACCCTGTACAATACTACAAAGATGTTTTACTTCTTAGCTCTGAAATTGAAACAACCAGATGCCAATAACAGTGACGAGACACAAGATAGTAATTGCCCTCCGTCTCTTTTTCACTCTACCGACTGACTGCCAGCCTTTTTATCTTTGTTTTATTTCCTTGTCACTCTTAATTCTTGTGTCAGCTGTTATCCTTACACCCTTCTTGCCTCATCCTTCCTGGCTTTATAAGTCTACCTTTTTCAAACACACCTGGCTCTTTCTTAAAGTCTTGTGTACCGTCATTTCTGTCTCGTACACCTCACGCCTCTCTAATCTCTGATTGCCCTCCAACTGTTCATTTGCCTGGGAAACACATACAGAATGTCGTGACTGAGCTTTGTGTCCTCACTCCATCTTCCAGGCCCTGGAGATGTACAAAGACGACTGGAACAAAGTGTCGGAGCATGTGGGTTCACGCACCCAAGACGAGTGTATCCTGCACTTCTTGCGGCTCCCCATTGAAGATCCGTACCTGGAAAGCACGGAGACGTCCCTGGGCCCTCTGGCCTACCAGCCCATACCCTTCAGCCAGTCTGGAAACCCTGTCATGAGCACAGTAGCCTTCTTGGCTTCAGTAGTCGACCCCAGAGTGGCATCTGCTGCTGCCAAGGCTGCACTAGGTAAGGACTGGTGAGAGGAAGCTAAGAGCTGCAGCGCTGCATTGTTCATTTAAGATTGAGATGTTCTGGGTCAAATCTTCCTGTGATAAATCTATCTATATATTAGAACTACAATTCCAACATAGAAGCAGCGACATTAATAATATATCTGTACATTCAGGTTCAGTACGTTTAGCAGCTTTGTGCAGCCAAACAAATAGAACTACTATGATTGGATGCTAAATGTGAATTTTTATTTATTTATTTTTTTCTAATCACAATTGTGACTTTGGAAATTCAGATTCTTCACCATTGAGAAGCATATATATATTTTACAGTCCTGTTGAATCTCCAAAAGGATTGTTGCATGAATTACTGTGCGAATATCAATATTATGGCATTAGACGGTTTAAACTTAAATTGGATTATTACAGTTTAACCAGTAAACTGTGTTGTCATGTCAAATGTGTGTTCAACCAAAACAGCAACAGGATAAACGGTTGCAAATTCGCCGTTAAGCTTAAGCTGTTTCTCTCCAAGTTAAAAAGAAAACATCCAGCCTGGTGGGAAATTAGCATTGGTCCAGCTGTTTGAATCTAATTAATATATGTAGAAAGCCAAGAAAGAAAAGACAACCACAGATACATCAGAGCTGACAAGAAACTGACAGAGCAACTGCACACACTGTGAAGATGTTGCTCGTACTGTGGTTAAAATCTGCACATTGTGGCTAATAAACTGCACAAATGGACAGACAGTAAAATCTGGGAACTATCTGAACACTACATGAAATCATCAACAGAATCGTCATATTATGGCAGTTAGGAACTGATGATGATCTTTTGCAGAGGAGTTCTCTCGTGTGCGTGAGGAGGTGCCGGCTGAGTTGGTGGAGGCTCACGTGAAGAAGGTGCAGGAAGCCGCCAGGAGCACTGGCAAGGTGGACCCCGCTTTTGGCCTGGAGAGCAGCGGCATTGCTGGAACTGCCCCTGAGGAGCCAGAAAAGACTGGTGAGTGTCCTGTGTCCAGGTGTAGTAACGGTAGTGAGATTCACGTCTCCGAACCAACCTGGAAGATCTCTATCGCATGTATAAAAGGGTTATAAAAGTGCAATACCTGTGACAAGGATTTATTTCCAAGTATCATCGGGTATCTTCCCAGGGGTTGGGTGGTTTTGTGATGTCTGCAGCCACTGGAGGGCAGCAGATAGCAGCAGCATCACGAGGAGGCTACTGGGCAGGGAGAGGCCTCATCGATGCAGATTACTGCTGTGTGTGTGTGTGAGGAGATGTCAAGGCTAAAGAGGAATGAACAAAGTCATCACTCTGTCATTTAGTCTTATCCTATTTTTTTTTCCTGGAATGATTATCGTCTCCAGAATATCAGGCGGAGATGATGAGTGTTTGTTGACAGTGGAAGGTGATGCACATGTCTGTATTCAACAGCAAGCTTTGAGCAATACAGGAATCTGTGTGTGTGTGTGTGTGTGTGGGTGTGTGTGTGTGCTGCTGTGGTAACCGGTGGATTAAAACAACGGTGGCAGATGGGGCAGGGGAGTGGGAGGAGGGGGAGCAGAAAACTGGGTCATCTCACACTGCCATGCGCTTATCGCTTTCTCTCTATTTTGCTTTGTGCTTTCTTGAAAACAGTCTTTTTTTTTTTTTTCCCTCCTGCTTTTATCCCCACACCACCCACACCCACAGACACGCCAACAAAACAGCAGTCATGTGTTATGCCTGACTTTAATGCCCTCTTGAGCCACAATTATAATCAATAACCTTAAATGTGTTCCACGCCTCGCTCGGCCTGAAGCACTCCACTTTACACGCAATCAATATTCAAACCCTTAACACTCACTGGAGCGCACCGGTGACACGGTTTAACACTCAGCCGCGCACATGTACTCGCTCGGTCACGTGTGCTTGGCCGTTTGTGCAAATGTTCACACGCTTCACGTCTCTTCACTTTAACTGTTTCTAACCAATGTTTCCTCAAAAACATCATTGTTGATGTTGTTTAGTAAATCAACAAATGCAGGTTTTTTTCTTTACAGTATTGTGTGTGTGTCTTTTCTTGTGTGAGTAATGCTGATTTTTCTGTCACTTCCAGAAACCACAGAGCCAGAAAAGATGGACACAGACTCAGACTCCCAGCAGGCCGATAAGGTGAGACCACCTTTTGTTTTAACTCCCACGAGAAGATCAAACTCTGACAGCACAGATATGATTTGAATACATTGTTGGTTTTGGACCTTTCATTCATTGAAATGTGGGCAATTAGAACAATGCAAGCTATCACCAGACTCAATGTGGAAATATTTGCATGAGTTCCTGCATTTATGCCTCAAAATGTCAAGACTAACTGTGACCAGTTAAGTGTCGCTTTAGAACAGAGTCTCAGATCATGTGCTTTTGTCAGACTGTGCGTGACCTTGACATGGATCAGCAGTTAGAAGCGTTCATGTTGAATATCTTTTATAATTGGCTTCTTGCGCCGTTGCAGACATTCACGCTGCTTTTTTCCCAGTCGTTCCATTACTATTCACTTCACTCGTCCTTTCTCCCATGTGATGCTTGAACTTTATTTTTTTCCACTCGTCTGCATGTTGTCCTCGTCTCCTGGTTCGGAAAGGCCCAGCGGGTGAATGTAATGGCGTTGTCTAATGTTCGAGCTCTGCTGGGAGGCTCGGTGGCTGATGACTTCCTCATTATCGTCCATTAACCAGAGTCAGGCACTTTGTCCAAATCACAGCGATCATTCCCCAAAAGTGAACGGGGTCAAGATTTGATTAATCCATGTGCCCTGAGTGTGACAGCAGCCACTCGCTAAGCAGGATTATTAACCTGTTGATAACCGTTTGTCAAATTTCTGACACCTTTTGTATTCATGCAGTAAACCTCTGGTAGGTCTTACTTGCATTTCTTTAGCAGAGGTGTTTTTTTTCTTTATTTTTTTGAGAGGAGGTCATGCTTACCCCTCTCCCAACCCTCCGCCTCTTTCACCCAGGCATTGAACTCCCAATGGCAGAGGCCTGGAGAGAGCTTGCTAGTGGCTCCTCTCATGATAGATGCTGCAGCAAGTGATGACACTAAACCTCACGTGTATTTCCCAAATCTCAAGTCAGATCTTCAAGGTCAGACTTGTAACGCAAGCCTTGCCTCGTGTCCTCTGCGTGGGTTCTCATCATTGTTTGTCTGCTTCCTCACCCTTCAGGCCGAGTTGAAGGACGAGGCAGAGAAGCCCAGCGAGTCTGCAGAGAAGAGCGACAAGACGGAGGCGACGGAAAAGGTGAAGAAGGAGGGAACAGAGACATCGGAACGCGAGGAGGAGACTGAAGAGGGAGGGGAGGCCAAGACAGCTCCAGCAGGTAACACTGACAGAATGAAAGAAAATGTCCATCAGACTTATAAGCATAAACGTTGAGGTCTATAAAATGTCAGGAAGTAGTGATAAACGGCCCCCACAGTATCCTAAAGCCATTGTGATGTCAACAAGATATTGAGTTTACTACAACAGGAAATGAAGAAAGGCAGCAAGTACACTCACTAAACAGTTAGAAATGGGCCACACTTGGAATTGTTGGTTAAAAAAACATCATTAAATGCCCCCCTTCATAAATACAATCCCTTTCTGTTTTACAATGGTTTGGTAAAAATGGAATGCCTTGCCTCTGTGTCCACACATGCCTCTGCAATTACACTGTAAAACAACTCTAAACCACACAACCACCAGCTATAATATTGTAGTAATTCAGTCATACTTGTTTAAAACTGATTCTGAAGAAGAGTTATAATACAAAAAGCCCCACCCTGCAAGTTTCTGTCACTGTCATCAATACACTGCAGTTTAAAGTTGGAAGTACTTTGCACAGATGCGTCTTATAGCGTATAAAAACACCATATTACCAACTTGATTTTTACAGTAGGGGCTCTTTAAATTGAACAGCTGATTATTTGTGGATATATTACCTTATTGTTTGAGCTTCACATCCAATACAGACGACACCCACAACTGCTTGGTCAATGTTTTCAGCGCATGTCCTTTAAAACTTCTATACAACAAGTGCAGAAGGACATTATATATGTTGAAGGTGGGAGTCAGAAAACACTTTTAAAATTGCTGTCTTCATCCACATCAGACAAGGACAAGGAGGAGACTATGGAGACGTCATCCTCGGAGCAGGAGAAGGATAAGGAGGAGAAGGCGGTGACGGAGGAGGGCGAGGACAAGAGGAAGAAGCTGGAACATGACATCGGCGAGGGAAACATTGCCACTGCAGCTGCTGCTGCCCTGGCATCTGCTGCCACCAAGGCCAAGGTGAGGCTGCAGGAGTGCCGACGAAGAAAAGTCAAACAAAACTTTTATCTACTCAAAATCTCTGATTCCGCTATTGTCAGTGTCTTGTGTTGCTTTTCTGTACCACAAAGTTTCATTAATATGGAACACTGAATTTTTTTCTAAACATGAGTAAATTGCAAAGCAGGAAATATTTAAAAAGGTAGATCTCCAGCAGAGAATTTATCAGCAAACTCAAGTCAATAAGTCCAAATATGTGCTCTGAACCTCATGATATCATTGCAGTGTAACAGGCGTTTGGCCTTTGATTATTAGATATTTATGATCTGCGTGTGTTCTTCCTCTCAGCACTTAGCAGCAGTGGAGGAGAGAAAGATCAAGTCCCTGGTCGCTCTGCTGGTGGAGACCCAGATGAAGAAGCTGGAGATCAAGCTGAGGCACTTCGAAGAGCTGGAGACCATCATGGATCGCGAGAAAGAGGCGGTGAGTCAGAAAGATGCTGCTGTGCCAGAGAGTCGAGATTAAATGTGGATGTTGTGGGTCAGTAAATAATGACGTTAACTGGAGCTCCTCCTGCAGTTAGTGCAGTTTTAATGTGGCTATATAAAAGACACATTTACAAACTACTCACATTTAAAGTCAGATGGCTTAATATCATGCATTTATCAGGAAGTGAAGAGCACACTGGACTGTATTTTGACCAACACTGAGGTGTTCAGTTTCTTATAGACATGTTAATTAAACATCTGTCTGATATGTTTAGATTTACCCTTCTTATTTTTCCACCATATTTCTTTATTAGCTACTTGCATCAAATACTGGAGGTCCTAATGCAAACCACCTTAAGTGATTGACATGAATGAAAGCTTCTGTTGGCCTTGTCAAGCTACGGCATTTCTTTCTTCTCAGAAACTGGAACATAGATTACCAACATATAGACAGCATGTTAACCAGACTACAATCTGTACAATGTAAACAATCAGTCAGAAGTTTAATTATAACAGTTATGAATAAGCGTTAATTAGCTGCTGTAATGATAGCAGCTAAATAAAGCTGAGATGTTGTCTCAACTGGTAAAGGTAACAGTCAGTGCTGAGTAAGAAAATGGGGCCTGCAAAGTTATTGTGAATGTGGGTTTATTTTTTCCAAACAATAAGAGCAAGGAGAGATTAAAAAAAGTTTAATAACAGCTTTTTTTTAGCAAGAGCTTTGCCAACTGCATCCCAAATACTGTATCTGCCTGGTGAAAGGATGATGGCCTGATGGAAAACTTTTCCTAAATTACCAATAATCCAAGCAGATCAGTCATCATTTAATCCTTTGCCTTTGTATTTGCATAACATGGAATCGGTTAGGATTAGGCCGTGTAAATCCACCATTTCTGTAGTTTGTCAGTCAGACTCACACTCTCTCCTGTCAATCTCTTAAAGCGCTCAGGATCGTTTTCTTCTGACGGTTTGTATTTTTCTGCCCTGTTGAGAGCCATAATTCCTGGCATTCTAACAGATTTACTCCCCGTTTTAATTTCAGCAGTAAAGACATCAGGAGACAACATTAAAATGTTTTTATTCTTTGTAAATACCTTTTCTCTGTGGCAGAATAATACGTTCCAATCACTGAGAAACTCTGTGAACAAGGCCTGAACTATTTATTAACATGTGATGGGGTGTTTATACATGAGATATTACTAAAAGCATGACAAAGAGGACGTCATGAATTTTTAAAACCATTCACACGACAGTTTAAACACTCTGTCAAACGAGCTGGATGACCACAACTGCAACCCTTCGTGATTTGCGGCTGTGTCTCAGGTGGTAGAGCAGTGAGGTTGGCGGTTCGATCCCCAGCCCCTCCACAGTCGAAGTGTCCTTGGGCAAGACACTGAACCTGAACTTGCTCCCAATGGCAGGCAGCACCTTGCATGGCAGCTCTGTCACCATTGGTGTATGAATGCGTGTGAATGGATGAATGAGAAACACATTGTAAAGCGCTTTGAGCGCCGCTAAGGTATAGGTCCATTTAACAGTATTCAGTGTCTAACGAACCCCACTAACAAGGGGGAGGAGCAACAAACCCCCAATTAAAACTGAAACTCAGGTGTTAATGACTCCTTTAGGATATAAGTATCTGGAACTGGTGAAACGCCTTCAAGGAACTCATTCATACAAGAATAACCTGGATGACTGAGAATCTTCACAGACAGCATTCAGTGTTTAAAGTTTCTGTGTTTTATGCAATAACATGGCTCTAAATAGTGAGTTAATCCTAGACATTTGGTTCAAATTTAAAGCAAAACATACCTTCTTTTGGCTGGTTATTTACCTGAATGGGTTTCCCAAATGTTAATATTTTATGAGGATTTAAGCCCCCCATCCACTATATTAGTGCTAAGTATACACAAGTCTGTTTGGGAAACTCAAAAATCAGGAAAGTTTGTGCTTTGCTGAAGAACTCACCTCTGTTCTGACCAAGTTTTGATTTACTGTCTTGTTTGTTAGAAGTATTAGATCGGCCTTAAAAAGGTTTAGTTTGAAGATAAAGACTTTGAAAACAATTTTCAAAAACAAAGAAATGTCCAACAATAGGAAACTATTTAATTAATTTAAATGAAATACACTTTTTGTTTTAGTATTATCCAGAAGTGAGCCAGGATCACACAGTCTGTGGTTGCTATATTTACACGAGTAGCCGGTAAATATTTAGTCCATCAGCATGTTGTGACCTCTCAACAAGCTGCTCCGTCCAAATCTTCCCCAGAGACGACAGAGACAACCCAGCATTAATTTCTTTGTGAGCTCCCAATAAAACATTTTCCAGAGCGGAGCAGTTACTTTGTGAGGCAAGTCAAAGTGTTTCTTGCCTCAACTGGGCAAATTAATGACTCCTTGCTCTTGTGTGTGTGTGTGTGTGTGTGTGTGTGTGTGTGTGTGTTCTGCCCCGGACAATCCCTGGAGACGCTAGTGGGAGCATAAAACTGTGTTTTCGCGGTGGCGGCGTCGGGAGCGTAGCCCAGTTTCACAGCTGTAAACGGTGCATGAAAAGGACTCTGGTTAAAGAAGCTTTTTGGAGACTGGAGAGGAACCAACCTTCTGCTGCCGCTGCTGCCATAAGCCATAAAACACTGAACCTCTAAAAACAACAATGAGCCACACAGTTTTGCAAAGAAAACCAAAACAGTTTTATACAGAGTGCTAAGACTTCACAGAACCGCGTGTTCTCCGTCTTATCTACAGGCATGGAAGCAGGCGCTGAAATGAACCCTCTTTTCCCTTTTTGATTGTCCAACAGTTCTGCAATAAAGGCTTCAAGAAGTACTTTACCCAAATCAATGAAAGGCAGTTCTTCTCTGTTTGGCCTTATTTGAATCCAGCCATGCAAAGGTTTTGTTTTATATGTTGAGGTTTTGAGAGATTCACCCCTGTGCCTTCAAACACAGAAACAACACTTTGCGGTCAGCTATGTAAATCTTATCTAGAGGGACCACAGTACTGTTTCTGCAAAGACAAGCTGCTGGTGATTCTTTTTTTTTTAGCATAATTTTCCAATGCTGTCAGTATTAGGAAGTCAGATTCCCTCCGCTCTGTTGTGTTGGGGTTGCTGTGAAAATTTCAGAGGCAGATCACGTTAGGGATGCCTCCAGACTGCTAGCTTCGTTTTAGATCCAGTTCCAAGGTGGTAAAACTTTTTACTTGTAGTTTGTGCATTATATCGTCTCAGTCGTCGTTGTTTTTTTCATGGATTTTGTTTCTGAAATTTCTCTGTGTCATTAGTGATGCTCTTTTATGAACATCATTGGAGTTCTCCTCTTCCTCAGAGGGGGATGGTTGAGCCTACATAGCCACAGTATTAATAAGTTGGCCAAGCAATGAATGAAGCCGTCTAAAGCAGAGGCAGTGTATAATCTGTAGGTCTACTGCGTTTTGTCAATGTGGCCAGCTAGCTAGCCAGCACGGAAGCTACTTTATCGAGGCATTGCACGTAGAATCCTGTTAGTCACCAGCCTTTGGTGATGGGTGGCGGTTGTTGTTGGTGATCACAAGTGTCTTCATTTAATCGTTTTCTTCTTGCTGTCTGCGTCTCTCTGTGCAGTTGGAGCTTCAGAGGCAGCAGCTGCTCACCGAGCGTCAGGCGTTCCACATGGAGCAGCTCAGATACGCAGAGATGAAGGCGAGGCAGCAGATGGAGCAGCAAGCCGCCGCTGCAGCCGCTGCCGCCGCCCAGGCCCAGGGACAGGGGCAGGCGCCTGGATCTGGACCCCAGTCTGGGCCCCCTCCACCGGGCATGCACCCTGGAGGACCCCCACCACACCATGGAGGACCTCCCCACCACGGAGCACCCCCAGCACACCACGGAGGGCCCCCTCCTGGGGCGGCAATGCACCCTGGCTACCCCCCAATGGGTCACCACCCCATGGCCCCTCACCACCCAGGCCAGACAGGTAGGAGATTAGAAAACAGTGCAGGTGTTTCAGGACATACCGTGTGTGACGGGGAGACAGCTTTATGTTACAAAACTAGCAGACCTAAAACAGGAAAAGTTCTTCCACTGCTCAGGGAATGTTCTGTGAAATATTATAGCTTGTTTTAAGGATTTCATTGGATCAAATGCCACGCTGTGTTTTGTTTCTGGTTTGAAATGGCTGATGAAGGTTTTATTAGATTCATAGCTCCCATTCGATCCCTCGTCCTCTTCCCCAAACCTCCCTGTCTCTGACCTGTCTCCTCCATACTCTCCACACTACAGGACCGATGGGACCAGGCCAGCCGATGCCGGGACGTATGATGTCCGGTCCGCCCTCTGCTGGCCCCCCTCCTGGTGGCATGCCTCCCATGATGCCTCCACGCCACCCTGGAGCTCCCAACGGCATGTGTGAGTACAAAAACCTTCTCATCATGTTTGCATTGTGTGTGTTTATGTACAAGACTTGTTTGTCTGCATATATCAGAGCATCAAGCAAATGCATGGTGATTTATTCTTGTTGTTGTTGTGTACACATTTAATTGACCAAAACCGGCGTACCCTACACTGTGGGGTATGTTTCTAAAATCCCTCACGGCCAAAGAAAAAAACAGAAAAAGGGATTCTGGCAATCTAAATATTACTGTGACCCAAAGCTGACAGCTGGTATTTACTTTGAATGTCAGCTGCAGCTAAACATTCAAATCATTGCTGCTTATTAGCATCACATCACAAACCGAGGCAGTAGTTTGCATAATGTCTACAACCTTTTTTTTTTTTAGTTTGCAGCCAATCAGGCAGCAGCATAATGATATGTTTGTAAGTCTTTGACAGCTGTTGTGTTTGTGTTTCCACCTGTGCTATAGTCGCTGTTTGCTTATAGACACTTTAGGAAATGGAGTTTGTTAACCAAAGTTTTCCTTTTTGATATTTCTGGATCACTCTAAATAGAGGTTTTCCAGAATTCTCATCGCCTGGAGAAAGTGACACAAGCAGCCGTTGTAATAGGGGCCTGTAAACATGCAACGAAAAAGGATAGCAACGTGCAAACCAAGAGGCAACCAAAACCCCTCAAAAGTGTTTTTTACACTAATAATGGTGAAGCTGAACTACAAGGTGTTCACCTCTTTGGGAACTCATTGGGAGCATCTTGGTGGTTCAGTGTCTTGTGAAAGGACACGCTGGCATGTAAAGTGTCCGAGGATTGAACCACCAAACTTATTGGACATCCTGTTCTCCCACCGGAACCAAAATAAAATCCCAATGTTACATTTTTTGCTCCTCGTGCAACAAACATTTTGAAGTAGTTTGGCTCGTTGTCCAGCAGAGGGCGCTCTTAAAGTTCACCAACAACTTGACCTATTGCATACAGTCGTAAAATAATAAATAAAATGGAGGACAGTAGCTGCTAAAGGCGTGCCGATTGGATGGCCGCTCAACCATCTGAGGAGAAGCGTGTCGAGATGTTCTGGGAGCTCGGCTGTAGTTTGGAAAGTTTGTCGTCTTCGTAAAAAGTTGCTGCTTCAACAAAACAAATCTGAGGACTTGCTGTTCAAGTGACGTAGCAAAGGCACCAGAAATGAGTGGAACAATGTTATCCTGTGTGCCTGTTGAAGACCCAGCGCAGCGGTATGACACCACGTAGTGATAAGACTAGACTGAGTGGTCCAGTACCAGCAGATGGACGTGACGGACCCTGAAGTCCAACTGGTTGGATTCCTGTACACTTCAACAAATTACACGTTAGTTTAAGGTTGACAATTAACTTATTTTTTAAAATTCAAGATAAAAAAGCATCAGCCTTAGTGGGTACTTTAACCACCGACTAGTTCCTTTAAGCCCTTTATCTGGGTTTTCAGTCTATAGCTTTGAGAGCATTATGCAGATTGGCTGATGTTTCAAGAAGCAGCTGCTTCATTCTTGCCTGCATCAACACAAAACAGCGATGAGCTTAACAAAATGTGAAGGTGGACCTTTAAAGATCTATTTCTCTTTAGGAATTAAAACTGCCCCTGAAGGTTAAGAGGCAGAGATAAAGAGCCACGTTGAACCTGGACTGTCTGCTGCTGTGATGTCAACGCCAGTAATTCAAAGCACATGGTCTCTTTAAAGCCTTTAAACAACATATATTTGACGACTCTCCCTAAAGCTGTGCTTGTTTTTGACCTGTGAACAGTGAAACCAAACCACTATTGTCCCTTTTCCTATTGTGCAGAGGATACTAGACGTTTTTATGTCAGAACCGATCAGACTTCAGACCCACTGAGCGACCTTTATGTCTTGCACTAAAAACAGCATCTTCCCTCTTCCCAGACCCCGGCCCACCACCTGCACAGCCTGAAGCGATGCCCGTGGCTCCCGTGGGTCCTCCGGCGCCTCAGAGTGGACGAGTGGCCGACAACTAAGACCTACACACACACACACACAAATACACACAGAAGCACACATGCATACAACTAACTCTGTCTCTGAGCATCAGCCCCGTTTTGATGGCCTTTGCTACTGGCTCGATATTTTTTTCCCCCCTCAACACTCAAAACTACCATAAACATCATCACAGGACACACACACACACCCAGACAAACGCACACACACACACTCAGGGTTCAGTGGCAAAGGTAACCCGACTCTTCACACACACACACGTGCAGACTTCCTCTCAGGGCACAGCGGCAAGGGTCGTCTAGTGATAAACACTGTTTTCTGCTCGGAGGTTGGCGAGAATGACCCTGTGTACAGAAAACGGAACAAAGGAGACGGAACAGATTTTTAAAAAACAATATCTGTCTCACCTTTTTTTCCCCTCCTCCTCCTCCTCCTGCCCTCTTTCTAGTGCTGTTTGAAATGACACTGTAACCCTTCCCGTCTCACAACAACAACAAAAACACACACACCTCTTCTTGTCTGGTTCCTCTTTCTCCAGGACAAACACTAGGGGGAGCTAGTGAGACCGGTCAGACATGCAGGGGTGTGTGTGTGTGCTCAGCTGTAACACACACACAAACACACACAGGAGGCAAGCTAATTGTTGAGACGATAACACGAGTACAACACACACACACACAGAGGACCCAGCCTGCCCTCGCTCTTGTCTTGTCGAGTATCTACCTCTCGCTCCTCTTTAAATCATACACTGTAGTTCTGCGTGTGTGCGTCTGTGAATGTGTGTGTGTGTTAGACAGAGGGCTGTTTGATGGCGGTTTGTGCCTTTTTTCTTTTTTCTGTATATGTACGAAGTAAATTTTCTTCTGCACTAGTTGAAACGAAAGTGCAAATGTGATAAAGACAAATCCTCACGTCTGCAGGAAAGTAGTTCTCTAATCTGTTTGACGAAGCGCGTCCTCGTGTCTTGACCCAAACAAAGATGGCAGCTGTAAATTAATGCTACTTAACTGTGTCCGCGTCCAGGTTTAAGCTGCCCTTCGTTAAGGGAAACGTTTGTCTCAACAGGATGTAAAGAGCTTTGTCTTAATTATCGACTGGGGTTTTTGTTTTTCCTGTTACATTTCAAATTACAAAGCTGGCATTATTAATATTTATATATTTTGTTGTTGTCAACACATCCCATGAAAAAACCAAAACAAGTGTCTTAGTACTTCTTGACCTTAACTGAAGATGTAAATGTGAATGGAAAGGCTACACACTACTAAAACTCTCACAAATCAAACAGGAAAAAGAGAAAAAAGAAAATGCATTAGTCTGGATCTATTTTCAGCTGCGGATTAATCTGGTGCTCTAAGATACAGCAAGGCTCACTGATTTGAATAACAATTGAGCCCTGCAGCACAGAGGAGCGTTCTTGGTTTGGGTCTTTTATTGCATTTTTTGGGTAAAAGTTTCAGATCTAAATGACACGAGAGGCACAAGCCGGGGCCTTGGTCCGACCACCGGACCGGCGACAGGCGGCCATCGTTCCTCCTTCTGTCACACCACCCGCAGCGCTGCGACACACACACACAGAAATGTAAGCTAAGCTGAGGCGAACACTGGAGGCTGCATGCACACACCGACTTGGCCAGACCCTGCCACAAAGCACTGGAGACACACACACACTCACACTTAGACACACAACATCACACACACACACACACGTAATCTCCTGCTGACCTTCACGCAGCCTTTACAGACGGGGAGACGCTGTGATGCGGCTGAAGCATCAGAACATGACGACGCTCTTCTTCGGCGCGGTGGGCTTCTAGATGTTTTTAGGTGCTGATACTGTAGCGATTAAACCCCGCCTCTCTCCTCACCTACCGCCTAGTGCTGCCTACCTCGCTAACACTCCCCCCCCTCCCCACCCCTCTACTTTTTCGCATCGCTTTCCAGCCACTGTAAAACTCAGCAATATCCAAACTCCTGCGTGTCGATGCGCAGAAACACACTGAGCTACGAAGCAAATCGTGACCGTTTAGTCCTCGGATGCTGCGTCCTGTGATGTTGCAGTCAGTGAAAAACAAACAAGGGGAGCAACCACTGAGCTGAAACGATGAGCGAGATTTAAAAAAAACAACGTTCAGACACTATTTTGCCAAACAGTCCTGAGTTCCAGCTTCTCGGTTTTCTTAAATGATCAGCAATCGAATATTTTAGACCGTCGGCGGTTTAAAATTCAACAGTTGGGCTTCGCTTTTCACATCTTCTAACTTTCTTTCTTTGTCTTTTGAAGCTGAATAAGTCGAGAAAATCATCAGTAGAATAATAAAATGATGCCTAGATGCGGCTTCTTTCTTTTCATTGTCGGTTAAGTGTTTAATGTCCAACCAGAAGCTATAAAACTGAAAAAAAGGAGATAAAATTGGCTTAAAATTGATATTTTTCTTCTTTAATTCTGATTAAGCTGTTGGCTAAACAGTCCATCAGAAGCTTTTTTGTTTGTCTGTGGTTAAATCCACAATGTTTCTGAGCATTTTAAGGATTTCTTGTCCTCGTTGGCCAAAAAGTTTGGATTGAAACTTGATATTTGAAACAGCAGTTGAGCAAACAGATGCTCAGACGTCTGCTTATAATGTTCAGGAGGAGGAAAAAAAAGTTTGTTGTTCTGTCAGATAATCACTTTCAGCTCCAGTTGACGATATTCCCCCTTCCACACGATACTTGAATCACCTTGAATTTAAGGTTAACGAGCAAGTTGGCTTTAAACACAGTTCACCTGTCGTCACAGTCGCCACGCGAGGTCGTTTTAATGTGAAGTCTGAACCTGAGCTGACTCCTCTCCCCCTCTTCGCTAGCACTGTTAGTATCTCTGCTACCTCTTCCTCGTTCATCCGCTAGCTACCTCTTCTAGAAAATCTTCCTCTTGCTATCTGCTACCTCTCTGCGCACCCCTTCGCTACCTCTCGTTCCTCTTTCCTTTCTATTCTGTTCCTCTTATCTCTTTTTCTTTCGCCTGCCCACACGACTGCTGCACCATTGCCCTCTTCTCACGGTCTGTCGGAAGAAGAAGAAGAAAAAAAAACAAAACACACGTACGATCATTCACTCGCGCTCTCACTCGCCGTGCCCTCCTTTGTCCCATTCAACATCCTACCAGGCTTGTTATGTAATATCACCTAAATATGACGGGACTCCCCCCTTACATATATTATCTTTAATCGATACCTTTTCTTTTGTGTTAATGGTAATGTATTTTTAAGGAGAAGTTTTGTGTAGATGGAAGTTATCTCTGTTCTTTGTAGCATTTGTTTTCTTTTCTTTCTTTTTTTTTGTTTTTTTTATTTTGTATGGGGTCTGTTGGTACTTGGACCTAGACACTGTCGAATAAACTGTGTTTTGTATGAGGTTGATGTTTGGGTTTTTAATGATTAACTCTCCTCTCTTTGGACTCTACCAGTTTGAGTAAAAGTCGTAATAACACAGCGTTGAAGCTTTAACCTAACATCCCCCTCCAGTCACGCATGAAGACATAAATTATGCCTCATATGGTTTTTGGCCCCAAAAAGCTTCATTTAACTCGTGAAAAACTTTTAAAAGCTCCTTGTTGAAAAATTCAGCATCTTTGAATAAGTAACTTTTGGTCATTTTTACTGTTAAACTGCTTAAAACAAGACCTGTGGGGCTTCATCGTGAGGCGACGCTTCACATTTTATGAGTCGGGTGTTACAAGTAGTTCTGACCAACGCAACCATGAAGGAACAAGTCAGGGGTCTCAAACTCAAGTTACCGGGGTCCCCTGGAGGTAGAGTCTGGGTGAGGCTGGGCCGCATCGAGTATCCCCCAATGAAGGGTTTCAAGTGTTCAATAAAAAGGTACAACTGATCCAATCTTCTTAAATGGTTCTTCAGAACATGGGCTCCTCTTACCTCCTCCTTGCTGCCAGAGACCTGGCAGCGCTTCCTCTGACACAGCTGAGCCACATTGGGCTGGAGGGAGGAAACAACTGAGACCCTCAGTTTGGCCTGAAGATGCTCATCAGTAAGTTTGAACCTGAAATTTGACTTATTGGAGTTCATGGTGGAGGAGAGCTTTTCACACAAATAGAACAAAACATGCATTTGCACTGGGTGACAGGATGTATGTTCCCTCCACTCGGTGACTCTCCCGAATCACATGTCAAGTGACGAATGTTGCTAATTGATGTTGCTGTCACGAGCCTGAGCTATGGTAGCCCACAGGTGATAAACATAAAATGTCCAGGGCAGCGACTCACCAGGTGCATGTGAGAAAAACGCACTAACGTTAAAGTTTGATGTCAAGTAGGGGGTCACAAAATATCATCTGAGACACCTGGAATAATGGAAACTCAAAGATTTATCTATGCGGAGTTATTTTTGAGCATTTTTAAGCTGATTGTTTTGTTTTTCTAACCTGCAGCTTTACTGTTTTCATTCAACCTCAACAGCAAGCAGCAGCCTTCAGTGGAAACGCTCTAATGAAACTACACTGTCTGCTTCTAGACCAACTGTTGAGCGAAGTCGAGCACATGGAGCCGTACTTTCCCTCAGAATGGGTAAAAATCTGAGCTAAAAGAGAACACGGGACGTAACCTTTGCTAAGTGGCTTGTTAATGCTAATGATGTGGGCTAAAGAAGTGGGATTAAATGACATTTGGAGCTGGCAAATGGCACCAGGAAGGGTTTTTTCCCTGTTTCAGACAGAACAAGTGTGAAATTATGGAAGGAGAGCAAAGTGGTGCCACGTAAACTCATGACGCTCCGTTTAAACCAGCTTAGGTGCTTATTTATAACTTTAAAAAAATCAGTTTTATTCAGTTGTTTTTCGGTGCTTTGTAGTCTTGTGAATTGTGTTCTTCTACTTTCAGTCTAAAACAGTGGATCATAACTTGTGAACTTGACAAATTCAGTAGAAAAAAAGTGCAATGTTGTGGCTGTATGAAATAGAAAGTACAAGTCGCTGCAACCTGGATATGAAAAGTCAACACACACCTGTTTAGTTGAAGGTTTTTGTGATGCTGAAAGAAAAATAAATCAAGACAAATCACGTCAGGAGATCTTCTGCTTTTATTGTGAAATTAAGGCAAAAAACAATCAGGATCATCAAAAATTGGGAATGTAGCCGTGATCAGAATCAACCAATCACATTCAAGCTATCGTTAAACACTAATTAGTATAATTAGCATCCATTACAGCAGCTGATTAACCTCAAACTAACCACAGCCGCTACTTTAGGGTTTTTCAGATCTTCTTCCAACTGGAAAAGCTGTGGGACACGAAGAGCTGATGAAGCAGGTATGGGATGTCATTCACTGGATGCATTCAAGCAGTGGTTCTCAAACTGGGGGTCGGGACCCTCATGGGGTTCCCAAGATCATTTCAGGGGGTCGCCAGATCATTGTAAATAAAAAATAAAGTCCACATTTATCAAATAGATTTTTATTAGGGCTGTCAAAATTAAAAGTGTATACTTGTTCCCACTCCTTTTTTGAACTTGTTAATATTGTGATTTGATTATGCCATATTGTTATACTTTTTTGCTCTTTTTAAAATGATTTTCTTTTGTTTTTAAATATTTTTTCCTTTCGTTTGTTCAAAATAAATTCATTCAAAAGAAAACTAACGAGTTAATGTAAAGAGATGAATCTGTGGAATTAACACATTATTTTTTAACGCATAACAAAGTTATTACTCATCAGATATTAAAAATTCAAACTGGGGGGTCACGAACACAAACTTATGTTATCTTGGGGGTCGTGGCTCAAAAGGTTTGAGAACCACTGCCTGAAAGAATAAAAAAAAAAAAGCGATTTGCAGGGAAGAATGGCAAAATATGTGCACCAAACTGACTGAGTCTTACCCAAAAAGTGCCCTGATGACGTCTAAATCAACTCAGTAGTTGTTTAGGGATGTGCACGTGTATGCAACCAGGTTGTTGTGTTTTTTTGTGTTGTAATTGTTCTTGCTGCTTCTTATGTTCATTTATAGGTTGCAGCGATAAAGATACTGATGAAGGTAGGGATCCTGACCTTGTTTATCTTGTTTTTTACATCACCTGCTGTTTTAAAAGGCACATCCACTGTTAGAGAATCACTGTGACTTCACTGTAAATCCAGCGTGGAGTTAATATAGATCCGATTAAAGCCATTAAAATAAAGAAACCAGCAAAATAAATGTAAGCTTCATTACTGTTGCTCTAAGATTCTAAACATCTGACAAGTAAAACTGCTCCACAGCCTCTAGTGAATGTCTAGATGTAATCTGAAGACGGGGTTTGTTGCTGCACTTCCTCTCATCATGTTTTTCACAATCTGCGGCTCCGAGAGACGGAACCAGATTATCCGTCTCTTGCCTTTGTGTTGGGATCAGGGACGCTGCCGCAAAACATCTGCACACAAAACCTCCACAGTGTGTAAATGACAGTTTATGGTGACATCACAGAAGTGCTGATGTCGCTTCACGTTTCTTCAATCTGCTCGGATCCTTTGTGTTGTATGGTTCACGTTTTTTCTTTTTTTTAATCTCTTACCGTTGGACTCGAAATTAGAAAGATGTTCTTGGTTGTGTTTGTTTAGTCGGCCTCGGCTGCTTAGCTCGTAGCATCTGTGTGTGCACTCAGGAAGTGGAAATGATAAGAATAACACGAGTCCTGTCGCCGGTTAAACCTAATCCCAGCCGGCCGGCCGCTGTAATCTGGCGAGAGGGGGGATTTCTCCGTCCGGCAGATTGACCGTGAGTGTGTTATTGAGAGGGATGAGGGGCCAGAGGGTGATTACTCTCTCGGTGACATGGGAAGAGGGGGAGGATGGGAAATTTGGCGCCAGATGAGCGAGGACAGGGCGCTCGTCAAGCTTTGTGGGAACAGTGATGGTGCATCTGCAGGAAGCTCGCTGACAAACCAGTGGACGCCTTTCAGAAAATATCGATATTTTTAAAGCTTACTTGAAATGTATCAGACTTGTTGATTAAAAACATGTTTTATTTGCCCGCTGATCCACTTTAAGCTCATTTTGAAAGCACGGAAACCAAAACTGTATGTCTTCTGAATTTAGCTGAATCGGCCCGAGTGCTCCTCTACTGATGCATCACTCAAAGTCAAGTTAAGGTTGATGGAAAGTGCTTGGAACAGATAGATCATTAGAAAAATCAAGGAGCGACAGGGTCATCTGACATGTTTAAAGTCCGTACGGTGTCGTGTGGAGCTTGTTTTAGTGCCACAATAGAACAATTAATCTTAAAACCCACATATAGAGAGGAAATGCTGATGAGGTGCCAGCTGCCTCTCGCTGCTGAGAGTGTGTCTGATTGTTCTTCAGTCAACAAGTCATTTCAAACGGGCATCCGTCCAGTCCCGAGTCTGACTCTTAAACGTCCGAGCTGCAGCTGCCCTCAAATCACTTCCACAGCAGGAAAAAAAACAGTCAGAGCAGCTGCCTGCCAACGAGGCTGTAAAAAAAAACGTCCCGATTTGCATTTTGCTGATGCTCACTAAGAATATCTGACAAGGAGTGAGGAACAAGGGCCGGAGAGTTTCACACGAGGGCATTTTAACTTGACACGCGAGTCCAAACGGTGACCTTTCACTGACAAGGTGGTCCGCTCTCAGTCGGACGTGATGCTGCTGACGTCAGGTCTCTGGATTTAGGTGAAGATCTCTTATTCTTCAAGGTTGTTCCTTTCCTGTTATTTCAACAATATGAACGAGGGTGAGACGACTTCAACAGGCCTCTGGAAGAAAATTAAAAGTCGTATTCTGCTCTCCACCAGCATCATTAAACCACATGAGTAGAGTCTTGGATGCTATTAAGAGCTTAATTCTGATACTGAAGCATGATTTGGTTGATTTGATGTACTGTTAAGATTTAAAATGTTCTGGCTCTCACCTGGCCAGGGGAGTTTTCTACTTGAATTAATTAGATCAATTAAATTTTGAGAAATGGCAGGTCAGTACCGACACTGTGCCAAAAATACTCCATTACAAGTAAAAGTCCTGCCTTCAAAATGTTAATTAACTAAAAACACTGGCAGTAATGATATCGACGGTAGATGTGCTTAACGTACCAAAGTAATTAATTAGTGATATACTGTAGATATTATCAGATGTTTTGATGCAGTATCATCTTGCTGGACTTGAGCCCATCTCTGCTCACAGTAATCAATTTATTAACAGTTTTTCTCGTAGATTAATCGTAGCAACTGGACTTGCTTGACTTCCTTGAAGACGTTCCACCTCTCATCCAAGAGGCTTCATCAGCTCTGACTGACTCGTTGGGAGTTCCAGATATCCTTAAGGAGCCACTAGCACCTGAGTTTCAATTGGGGGTTTGTTGCTCCTCCCCCTCGTTATGTGAGTCGTTAGTGCTCCTCCTGACACAGTGGGGTTTGTTAGGGTCTGTTGTGACTAGATGTGGTTTCATCTTCCTGGGGAGAGATCTTAGGACTGAATTGTAAACAGGTGAGAGGTGAAGCCTCAGACCTCCACCTCTGTTGAGTGATGGTCTTTCCAGTTAGATGGCTTCTTTCACTCCTCTCTCAAACCATCTGTCCAAAATCTCTACATTATTGTCTTCAAATGAATCTCCTTTGTCCTTAATAAGGTGCAGGTGGACCGCTGAGTCCTGTCTGGAGGAGCTGCTCTTCCTATTAACACTTTCCTTCTTACTTTGTACCGCTGGATGTACCGACTACTTACAGTGAATTACTTTCTCTCAAAATTCTATTATTTATTCTATATCTGCTCTAATTTGATGTCTATTATCTCATTTTTTTTAATTATGTGTTTTCTCTTGGTGGTAAAGCACGGAGGTGGAAGCATCACGTCGGGGGCTGTTGTCGTGAACTTATACGTATTTATTTTTTTGGGTGCAAACTTAGATGAAACTTAAGTGAATCAAATCAAACCAGCCAGCTGTTAAAGAATATTTCACCGTGGAGGAATGACGACAAAATGTCAGATCGTTGATGCTCTGGTGTGTCAGAGCTTTGCTGCATAAAAAAAATGGACCAAAACAAATGCAGACTTACATGGGAATGATCTTTTAGAAAACTGATATTGGATGTTTATGTCTTGACGGTGTAATTACGAGACGAGATTCATTTTTTTGTGATATATAAACAACTAAATTAACAGCAAATATCAAAAAGAAAAAGCTAAAGAGACAAAATTGCCAACTATCGCTAAATTATATTAAAATCCTGATTGACAAACAACCTTCTGAATAATTACAGCTGTCAAATGAATGCAGAACGTGTCACAGAGTAGGAGCGTTAAGTGGCGTTAAATGGAAAAACTGAAGGAAAGTACCTGTTAATGCTCCTCTGTGGTTTATGGGAGGGAAGCTACACTTACGATATATCTGTGCACGACTCTCATGGGTACGAACGAGCGAGTCGGGTGTTAATGTGCTCTGTCTGCAGGCTAAATGTCAGCATAGAGAGAATATGCAGAGTGAAAGGTTCAGGTGGAGGCGTCCCTGAATCATTGATGACATTTGAAAAACACCAGCGTCAGACTCTGTTGGACTCCCAGCTTAGGGGGAATCCAGACCTGAGGACAGTCGGACGAGGGCGGGAAAAATCTGAGATCTGACAAAAAAGAAATTCCAAGTAACGGCAGAAAACCTGCGATAAGCAGCAGTAGTCAGAACAGTTTTTACTTCCCAGAGTTCAGTCTCAGTTTACTTCACACTACATCTTACCTAAATGTTTTATTTTTTTCCCTCTAAAGCTGATTATGTGTCCACAGGCTCCACTACAGTCCACCACACTCCTGCATCTGAACCAATATAATCCAGTCCAGCGGGTCTCCAAACTAGAAATGAGCTTAAATTACAATGAAGATCTGAAGGACTCGGGACAAAACCTCACCGCTGATGCCTCACAGGCTCATGCTTTGAACATTTTAATATCAGAATGCTCAAAAAAATCTGGTTACTCAGGATTTAAAGATGGCTGCGGTAGTGGAAGGACTGAGATCTTTTAGAGGCAAAAACAACACAGAGAATAAATACTTCAGAGCTGCTTCAACGCCTTTATGAGCTCTTTGCTGTTTTAACAATAAACTGATCGTGTGTTTCGCGTAGAAACTGTCGAAGAAAACAGTCGCTTTTAAAAAGTACAGTTTCTTTCTGAGATGTATTAAGCGAGCAAATGAAGTGAAGAAACTTTAAACATTAAGTACCTGAATAAATGATCCAACAGATTGGACTTAATCCTGGTACTGATCCACCAAAAGGATAAAACATCCTTTATTTCCTGACCGGACTGTCCAGCAACTTTCAATGAAGTGTCTTGATGTTTTTCAGATATTTTTGTTTTTAAATCAACAGACAGACAAATATAATTGGGGGAAAAAAAACACCTCTCTGGCAGGTTATTCTGACTTTAGGGAAAAGTATGTTATATATGATCTTATATTTGCTTTACTCGGCTATATTGTAAATTAAGCCTCCATACCTCAATGTATCCATGTAATCGTGCCGCAGTGCTAATTTAGGCTACAGTTGTATTACCTAAATCACGCTAAGACGCCATTTAACCCATGAAAAGCACAACTAGTAAAATGACTTTATATTTAATCTAGCCATGAAGAATTATCCAACCTTAAAGTTGTTTTTTTAAGAATCCAACCACTGCTGTTGTGTGACGTTTGGCGACCAGGCACACAGGAATTTACTGCATATGTTAAAACTGCACCACACAGAACGTTCTTTACACGTTGAATTAACAGTAATCGTTAAGTCATGACAATATTTACGAGCTGCTTCATCCTAAAGTGATGGTGCAAAAGTAAGAAGAGCTATAAACCATGAAGTTTGTTCAGGTTTGTATTTTCATTTCACTCCTTTTTACAGATTGCCCAGCTTCCCTTTTCTGACTGCTTGCTGCAGCAGAGTTTGCAGGAGTTCTGGTTCTTGCTGTGGTTCGTTGTAGAAATCAAACCGAGGCAAAGAGGTGCTGCATGCTTAGAAGCGTTTGTTGAGCTGTCGGCTAAATGATGTGGATGGAACACAAGTGTATTGACCTTTAAACCAAATTTATTTTTTAAAAAAGAAGTAAAATCTGGGGGCTGCAAGGTGGCTCTGTGGTTAGCATCGTCGCCTCGCAGCTAGAAGGTCGCCAGTTCATATCCCGGTGAGGACACCCGGGATCTTTCTGCTTGGAGTCTCCATGTTCTCCCCGTGCAGCGTGGGTTCTCTCCAGGTTCTCCGGCTTCCTCCCAAACATGTTGAGGTTAATTGGTGATTCTAAATTGTCCGTAGGTGTGAATGTGAGTGTGCTTGGTTGTCTGTCTCTAAGTGTAGCCCTGTGATAGACTGGTTACCTGTCCAGGTGAACCTGCCTTCACCCTGAGTCAGCTGGGATAGACTCCAGCCCCCCATGACCCTGGTGAGGATTAAGGTGTAGAGATGATGGATGGATGGAAATAAAATCTGCATTTGTTGGACTGAAAATGGGTCGCTACGCCATCTACAGTTTGAGTTCATCCTTAACCTTTAAAGTCCAACGCTGACAGAGTGAACCGTTTTGAAATTCTCTAGTTGGTACACATTACTATTCGATCTTTACCCCTGAATGGCTGTTCGGCCTTCCTCGAGTCTCCATCCTTAATTAGGAGTCTAAAAAAAAGGCACTTTTGTTTTTTCTTTTGCTTCAGACTCATTTAGAGACGTATTTTCAAAGAAGTATCTTGTGAAAAATCTGACAAATCTTTGGACAAACCTCAGCTACACTCCAGGCTTCTCTCTGGGATTGTTTTACACATGAAGCTGAGTTCACAGCACAGCCAGTGTCTTTAACTTGTGATTTATCTCATTTGTAGCCTAACCTACTGTGACTTTGAATCTTCCAGCACATGTTGGTTCAGGTAGACGTCGTCGGGTCGTCGCCAGAGACGGAAATCTCCACCAAAAGGTGATTCACCCCCTCAGGATCAGTCGAGGTGATGCATCCAGTAGCTGTTCGGATCTGTCGTTGTGAAGCAAACGGTGAGGAGTAAGAGTGAAACCTGCAGTGTGAAAGCGGACGGAGTGAAGGGATTGACAGATACGATCCAGAAACATGAAGAACGGTTCAGCTGCAGAGCGTAAAGCTCATCAGTAGTGGCAGATTCAGTGCAGATGTGGGAGGCCGGAGGGAGCGGACATGTTAATTATGAAACATGCGGGGAGGAGTGTGTTCGCTTAAACACACACACACACACACACACACACAGACATGCTCAGTGTGCACACATGCGATCTTATATAAATTTCTTCACATCTTGGGTTGCGGAAGCCAAAAAATAAAAATAAAAATAGCAGCGTTGTCCAGGACCTCGAGTGTTGATGAATTTATTTGGTTGCAGCTTTATTAAAACATGCATTGAGGAGCCACTGCAGCTTTGTTCATTTATTTACAGTCTGCATCAGCAGGGGGCTGCAGGATGAAGGAGGGAAATGAATGAAGCAGCAGTGGCCAAAACAAGAAATTAAGGATTTAGAAGTTGTTTGCTTTCTCTACGATCAACAACAACAACAACAACAACAAAAAAGCAAAATATGGCAGTGAGTAAGAAGAGGGGAAACTGAAGTTACTGTTGTTTTGTGGCTGTGTGGACACTTTTATATTATATTTTAATATTCATGAGTCATAATTATGAATGGGCAGCATCACTGACAGCTGAAGATTTCACACTTGGAGAGTTTGACTCAGAAAGCAGAAAGTACGACACTAATGATCGCTGTTTTGTTTGATTGTTGGATAAATATCACACATGTGGACACTATCAAACAGTGAAGGCTAAACACAGTATAGTGTGTATATATACCATCATATACACACACAGTGGAGCATAGTGTGTATATATCCCATCATGTGTACACACAGTGGAGCATAGTGTGTATATATCCCATCATATAGTTAACAGAGTGATTTTGGAATTCTGCACCTTAGTTTCTGCTCCACTAGTTGTTTCTCTTCTTGTAAGTCAGCCTGAAGAGGTGCAGCTGCTAAACAACTAAAATAGAAACCTTGTGTGTGGATCAACCTTTTGTGTGTGTGTGTGCTCACGTACTGTGTGTGATTTGTGTGTGTTTTCATCCCTGTTGAACGCCGAGTGCATCCAACTGCATGTTCACATTGCACTTCTTAAATCCTGCAGCGGCTCAAACCGCCGCAGGTTCCTGCCCTTTTGTTGGAGGAGCCTGTTGCCATAGCGATGGCTCCATAGTTACGGTGCCCGTGGCATCGAGCGATTTGTCTGGCAGGTCAGCGTGCGAGGCCGCTGGCTCAGCGACAACTGTAGATGCTCTGAGATGGTAACACCGACCACCACGAGCCGCCGTGCAGATGATTAGAGTCTCGATGCTGAGAAAAGGCTTCAGTTCGTTTTGCTTCTTGATCTAATTCATGTTTAGGGTTGAACTGTGTTGGAGACATCAATGCACTTTTAAACCTAAACCGTCACAGCAGCCAGTCGAAGCGCTCATCATGTGTCTGAGGTCATCCAAGGCGGCGCTTTCTGCTTTAGGACCCACGATGTGCTTACATAACAGGCATGTCATTTATCTGCTCTAACACACTCAGCAGTCGGAGCAGTGCTTTGTGGTCGTATTTGTTTTGTGTTTATTCACACTGCAAAAAAGAGTCTATTGGTTTAATGGATTTTAAAAATGTATGTTCTATTCACGTCGACAGTTCAGCGTGAGGTTGCTTCCAGCCGCTGCTTTTTTGGCCTCGTCTCTTGGACATTAGACTCTTGAAGGAATTCTACTTTGGATTCCTTCATATTTACTGTCTTAGTGAGGAATGAGTTGTGGATTCAGTTCCTGTATGTTACCTGCAGATGTTCACTAAATGTTCAGTCAACGTTGAAGCATTTTAGCATTTTCCAAACTGCGACTGCAAGGTGGCTCGGTCGCCTCGCAGCTAGAAGGTCGCTGGTTCGCATCCTAGTGAGGACACCTGGGATCTTTCTGCGTGGAGTCTCCATGTTCTCCCCGTGCAGTGTGGGTTCTCTCCGGGTTCTCCGGCTTCCTCCCACAGTCCAGAAACATGTTGAGGTTAATTGGTGATTGTAAATTGTCCGTAGGTGTGAATGTGAGTGTGCTTGGTTGTCTGTCTCTAAGTGTAGCCCTGTGATAGACTGGTTACCTGTCCAGGTAAACCTGCCTTCACCCTGAGTCAGCTGGGATAGACTCCAGCCCCCAATGTGGATTAAGCGGTGTATAGATAATGGATGGATGGTTTTTTCAAACTGATCAAAGAAATCAACTCATGACAGCTTGTACAGTTGAATCGTTTTCATCCACAGTTTTCAGTATTTACTGTAGCTTTTCCTCATAGATGCAGCTCGGTATCTTAACAATGGTGGATGTGTAGGAAGACAAATTTATTTCCCCTGTGTAGACATTAGTCTTGGGCACACACCTGCATACTATATACACAAACACAACCTGCGACCCGGCACAGAGAGTCCTCATAATTCCTCCATCATAAAATGCAGTGACCCAAGGTTAGTTTGTGACATCCATCCATCCATTTTCTATACACCGCTTAATCCTCATTAGGGTCGCGGGGGGGCTGGAGCCTATCCCAACCGACTTAGGGCGAAGGCAGGAGACACCCTGGACAGGTCGCCAGTCCATCGCAGGGCCACACTTAGAGACACACAACCAAGCACACTCACATTCACACCTACGGACAATTTAGAATCACCAATTAACCTCAGCATGTTTTTGGACTGTGTGGGAGGAAGCCAGAGAATCCGGAGAGAACCCACGCTGCACGGGGAGAACATGGAGACTCCACGCAGAAAGATCCCGGGTGTCCTCACTGGGACGTGAACCAGCGACCTTCTTGCTGCGAGGCCACGGTGCTAACCACCGAGCCACCTTGCAGCCCTTAGTTTGTGACAGAGCATTTTAAAAGAATTGATAAAAGCTAACGCAAATACCCACGTTTTAAATAAAACTAGATTTATAATATTACACCCTTAGTCTAGCACACAAACCACAGTAGCAGTCCAAAGAGCCAACATCAATGCTTCCAAGACTTCCATCTTGCTTTTTTGCTAAAACACTTTGGTGCAAAATCTGTTTTTCTTTTTAAAGTGTTCTATAAATAAACTTGATTTCCTGACACTCCTCAACATCCACTGTTTGGTGAAACAGCCTTCATGGTGGAACTGCTGCAAAGAAACCCCCACTAAGGACGAAGAGAACAGCACGGATCCAGAAACGCGAGGCATTAACCGGACTTAGGCCTTGATGAGTCCAGATGTGAGATTTCCTGTTGCAGCTGCTGCATCTTTGTGAGAAGATGGTACCTGTGTGTGCAGTTCCCGCTGTGACGCATTAAGGAGGAGCTGCGATGGTCGCGCTGTTGGCAGCTGATTCAAGGCAGCACTTAATCACCATGGCTACCACGAACATCCTGGCGCGAAACGCAATCACGTTTGGTTTGAGCTCAGTGGGACCATCGTATGTTTTTCAGGAGGACAATTAGTGAAAAAGCACCTCCGACCTGAACCCAGCTGAGTCGGTTTGGGCCTCAGAGTGGAAAAAAAAAAAAAGAAGCTAATGTGTGGGAATTCCTTCAAGAGTGCTGGAAAAGCTCCAGGTAGATGAAAGCTGAAGGTAATTGTCCCTTTTTTTCTGGTGTATTTTAACAGAACACATGAAAGTAAATGGACGTATAGAATATTTAACACATGCACATACACGTTGTGTACAGTAGAGTACACCTGCACAGAGCGCTGACTCTGCAAAACATCGCTTCAGTTTCTCGATGCTGCGAACCAAAGTCGTTTTCTGTTGCTCACATTCACGTGTGGTCACGCATGTTCTCACAGCTGACATTTCACCGCTGCGTCTGCATGCTTATGAGGGCAGAAGTGTTGCCTCACACTGACAGTCGCTACACTCTGTTTGTGTGTGTGTGTGTGTGTGTGTGTGTGTGCTAATGTGCCAATAAGTGTGTGTGAGTGTCATAAAAAATGGAGAAGGTTAAGTAGGCCAGCAGTTCACAGCACTACAGGAGCTGATGGAGTCAAGGAGCCACACAGACTCCTCCCTTCTTCTTCTTCTTCTTCTTCTTCTGCTCTTCTTTTGTCTCCTCTCCCGGTTTCCTCGGAGCCATTGTTTCTTCACTGTCCTTTGTTTGACTCCTGCAGAGGTACAGTAAGGGACAACCAACTGAAACTACGCTCTACTGTTCAAAGGCATAAAACCAGGATCATAAATAAACCTACAACGACTTTGTTCTGTTCTGCTGTTGGTGGTGCAGGAATTCAGCAGACGCTGGAGAATAGATTCATACGATGTGTTTTAGAGGCATTTTAGTGGTGATGCCATGGTTGTGATGACTGAGATACACAAGCAGCAGCTGCCTCGTACCAGCACAATCAACTGAAGTGTGTGCAGTGGCGTTGGCTTTAGGAGTGTTATATAGAACACATTTTAGAAGAAATCCAAGAACAGGAGACATTTAAAGCAAAATTCATGAAAAAAAAAGCACCAAAGCTTCTGCAGCAAAGTTTAAAACACTGATAAGTTCAACGACACGACAAAGGTTGAATGTTGAACTGTGGATTTCTGCAGACAAATCACAGAGCTGTTGATGTTAACCCTTTCACACTGCAGGTTTGCATTGCTCTTGACTGAGTTATCAGTTCTAATTGTTTGAGCAATACCTATGTGCAACCTTTTTTTTTTTGTCAAACTACTATTTGCATGACCAAAAATGAACTATTAATGAACTACTGCATCTTTTGTTTTGTACCCGTGAGTGAACAGGTCTTATTTCTGTTGTTTCCTTCCACATAAAACTGGACTGTGCAAATGTTTTCTGCAAAATGTGAAAAAGTGAAGCAATTCAAACAGCACTCGGCCTGTACAGGAGGCTGTAAAGAGCTGGATCAGAGGACTTAATGGAGACAAACACAAGTAGGCTCACACTCAGCAACACAAACTCATCAGGATCGACTGATTGATTAACCAGAAAACATGTTAAGGTCTGATTTCCAGAAAAGCAACTTGGATTTAAATGAAGTATTTGCAGATCATTAACATCCCAAAAAGGAGACATCTGATCATAAAGTGTGCAGTCAGTTCAGATTGGAACCTGTTTGGAAGAGTTTGTCAGAAATAACCTCCTCGTTGTTTTTACTTTTCAGTCTTGCCTCAAAGCTCCAACTTCGGCTGCACTCATCACGACAGAAGCCTCAGAATGCCGATCGTTTTGCTTTACATACCGGAAACAGGTCGCTGCTGTCTAACTTATCTGTACTGATTAGATTTTAACTGTCGAAATTCAAAAGACTCAACCAGCATTTGGTTTGATTCAGTCCAGACAGCGAGAGAGGACGAGGATGAAGATGTTCCTGCTTCATGACTCCAAACAGGCTCCATCTGAAGCTGCATCCACTGATGTGGAAATTAAACCTCAGAGGCAGGTCGGCATCCTTTGATCTATTTTTCATTTGACTGTTAAAATTCAGATGTTTTATCTGTGCAGACGCCGGCTCTCTGGAGAAGAAGAGGATGAAGATGAGCTTTACGAAGTGGAGAGAGACACACCGGTGAGCAGATTTCTGAGTCCTGTTGAGTCTTGGTTCGACCACATCCTGTATAAAACTGAGATATTTTGGGTAATTTAGTGAATCTGCTTTATTCTGAGGGACGTTTTACAAAGGCAGGTGAGCATATAAACTGCACTGTTTTCCTTTTTTCCCCACAGAAATGCTCCACGACCCGAACCAGACTTCATTTAGCAGCGACAGAAGTTCAAAGGGTACCAACCAGTAGGTGTTAACCCACTTTCCTAATTGGACTAAATGTTAATGCAACTGTCAAATTCGAGAGACTTACGCTGCATTTGATCAGAAATTGTCTCCAAAGATGAGCACACTGAGGTCTGCTCTCGTATCATTATTATATAAGAGGCTCTACATCTCTGTCCGTCTATCTGTGAGTCCACCAGATGAAAAAATGCTCAGAATTCACAGCGATGGTGGACCAACCAGGCCGAGTGTTTGAAGTAACGAGAGGTGGCCGGTATAGATTCAGAGAGCAGCAGCAGCAGGTAGGTGTTGCATCCCTTCCCGGTTTTGATGTTCTATCTTTGGACTTTAGGATTCCAGAAATTCAAACAAGCTTTGGTCTGTGCAGAGATGCAGACTGCAGCTCCCTGTAGAGGAGGAAGAGGAGGATCCACGTATACATGCAGGTAGGGTCACCTGTGGCAACACGGACTGTACGCTTCAAAGCATCGGTGGGTCCGCTGTGTACAAATGCTGGCTGTAATATTTAATTTAATATTACATTTGATGCTCTGGATGCAGTTTATTCAGTACGAATGCCTTTGGCGGTTCTGTAGGGAGCTTTCCAAATTATATTGGCAACGTTATTCAGGTTTTGACTTGATTAATAGAACTTTAAGTGAAACCTCATTACTGATGGTGCGTTTAGGGGCTCCATAGGGTTTAACTGAAGATGCTGCTTGTTTGCATTATAGAAGCTGTTGCATCTGACACCCATTTGAAAGGTCTGCATTTCTAACAGGCTTTAATTAGGTGACGCCTCCTGTGATGTGGCGAGATCGTTGCTTCACATAGAAAGATGGTTGAACCAAAGTGCTTTACATTTAGAACAGCACACCTTAACAACACAATGAAACACAATTACTAAATCGACAAGGGCGGCTGTGGCTCAGGTGGTGGAGGGGTTGTCCTCTGATGGTAAGGTTGGCGGTTTGGTTCGATCCCCCGGCCCTCCACAGTTGAAGTGTTTGGACAAGACACTGAACCTGAAGTTGCTCCCAATGGCAGCTCTGTCACCATTGGTGTGTGAATGGGTGAATGACCATTTACCATTTACAAATGTGAATAAGTGAAAGCAACAGAATACAAAAGCTACAACACAATAAAAAGATGATGTGAAAGTGTCAAGCTCTGCTCAGAGCAGATACCAATGAGAACAGATGAGTCTTCTGTAGTAACGTAAAGGTTTCTTTGCAGTTTTTTCTTATAAGGTAAACCATTCCAGAGATTAGGAGCAGCCACTGTAAGAACTCGATTGCCCCTATCTTTGTTTCTGGACGTGGGAACATCTGGTTGGTTGGTTGACCTCAGTGGTGGGCTATGATGACTGGCTCATCTCCTTTTTCTCTTCTGTTGAAGAGGTAAACAGCTTAGCATACTCTTCAAATCTGTTTTTTCGATTGTCAAATGGAAAACGGTGGAGGAAGTTGATAAAACTGCCCCACATCGTTCATGACAGCGGCAGCCTCCTTCTTTTCTTTGCCCACCTGCCATCGCTGGAAACTACAGATGTCTCAGCAGCAAAGCTTTCAGTCTGAATCAAGACATCAGACCTTTAACATTATAGGTGCAAAACTAAGTCACTGAACTTTTTAATTGACTGCCATTGTTTGACAACCCCAGGATGTGGATGTAACCTCAGGTCATCCTCACTTGTGATTGAAGATGAAGAATCCCAGTGCCAGAACCAAGAACATCATCATGAGGGATCAGAGGGCAGCACTGATACCAAAGGTCAGCATTGACACCAGCAAAGGAGGTACAAGGATGAAACAGTCAGAGATACGAGGAGAGTACTCGCTGGGTTTTTTGTTTTACTGATCACTGGGTACGATGGGGGTCCGTCTTGGATGGTCCTCCCCAAGATGTCTTGGAGGCTTTCCTATTAAAGGGTTAGCTTGGGAGGCATTTAACCACCAGTATAAATAAATCACTGTCTTCAGGTGTTATTGCTACTAAGCCCAGTTTTCCAGACATCTTTCCCCCCGAGCAGTGCTTTCTAGTTCCTCCTGGGGATTCCAGGACAGATAAGATATATATAATCCCTATATTTTACCCCAGGGTCTCCTCCCAGTTGGATGTTCCTGGAAAAACTCCAAAAGAAGGCACCCTGGAGGCATCCCGATCAGACACCTGGACCACCTCAGCCGGCTTTTGAGCAGCAACTCTACCCTGAGCTCCCACTGGACGTCTGATCTCCTCACCCTGTCTCTAAGACTTGGCCCACCAGCTCATTTTGGCCACCTACATGTGCAGTTCTATTCTTTCATTCGCGACCCAGAGACTTCAGGTGAGGGCTGGAACGTAAATCGAACGGCAAATCGAGAGCTTTGCCTTCCAGCTCATCGTCCTCCACGGCGGTCCTGTACAACATCCTCATTACTGCTGATGCTGCACCGATCCATCTGTCCATCTCACGCTCCATTTTCCCGTCACTCGTGAACTAGATCCCAAGAGCGCTGAATCCTGGAAATCTGCTGCTACCGGATATTTCTTCCTGTTACGATGAAGCTTCCCTTTCATAACGCCAAGCAGCTGCTCGATTGTTGGGTTTCTCTCTGTAATGCTGTCTTGACCTTACTGTGTAAAGAGCCCTAATGACTTGTGCTATGATTCCTCCTACATTCACACTCGGTGTGTTTCTTATTGTTGGGTTCACAGTTTCCATTGTGTGCATATGTTACGTTTAGCTCTAATTTGGCGACTAATTAATTTACAGAAATGCAGTAAAAGAGACACAGTAAAACACATACAAGGTCTTCATGGAGCTTATAGTCCTGTCAGCACTTTTAATGAGCCATACAGCGAGAGGGACTTCTTTTGTTGTCTCTATTCAGTAGTGCCGGGTGAAAGACCAATGGCTGGGTAATAAATCCTCAGCCACCTTTCACTGTACCATAACTATACCTGTGTGTGACTTTATTAGTAGATTTTTTTGTACAAGATGGTATTTAAATTCCCTGTAAAGATTTCTTGTATGTGTAAGACAAGTTATTAGCTAATGATCTGAACAAATGGTCCTTGAGTTTCCGCCGTGTTACTTTTTTTATGTGTTGTTTTACAAGATTGTGATTCTGAGGTGTCTTATCTTTAATATTTAAACTAACTGGGCTAATTTGTAGCATTAATCTTGTTTTTCTTTTGGAAAGCACTTTGGGTCTGTTGCTTCTCATGTGCAAACAGCCGAGACGATACTCAACAGTTGATTGCGTCAGTCATGGATTTAGGTAGAGTTGGACGGAGATGCATGTCAACGAAAAATGAGAATAAATGTGGTTAAGCTAGTTAGCTGTTTTCTGCTGGAAACAGTGTTGATAAGAGTGCTAATCGTACAGCAAATGTGTTGAAGGAAACCAAAAGCTCCATATAGCAATAGAATTGTATGTTAATGGAGAGGATTTGGTCGTTTCAAATGATTTCAAGCCTTCAGTTAGACTTTGAGGAAAACTGAATTGGGTTAGACAACCAAAACTATTACCACGAGCAAGGTTTTAGGTATATTTTGGCCCATTTGGAGCCGTTGGGGCAACTCAACCTGCTGTTATCATCTGAGCCTTCGACTGATGGTCCAGTAACTTGCACAATGTGGAGCTGCACTGTGAGCTGCAAATTTGAGAAGATGTCATCCAGAAAACAAAGAATAGTGTGTGTGTGTGTGTGTGTGTGTGTGTGTGTGTGTGTGTGTGTGTGTGTGTGTGTGTGTGCGTGTGTGTGATTGTATGCTGCTGATTGAGATGATATTTTGGGGAGATGTGAATGGGAGGGGCTGATTATGAAGTCGGGGGGACAAACAGTTTACTTCTGCTCTGGTTAGCAAACACAGAGGCTGGCAATAGAATAAAAAAAAAGAGAAGCGAGGAGGCAAAAAATGAAACCCAAACAAACAGGGTGAATAAAGCGATAGTTGTAGAAAAAAAGAGTTTAAAAAAATGAAAATGAAGGAATTGGAAAAAGAGGATGAGTAAAGATGTAGTGTAAGGTTTATTATACACTAAAGATCAAAACTGTTGCATACATAAAACATGGTGGGGAGAAAACCTTGTTCTTCTCCCTTTTTTTGGTGACTGTTTTCCAACATCTCAGACTGAGGATGTGTCCAGAATCACCTCTTTTTACTCACTGCTTACTCCCTAATATATTAGAGAGTTTACTCAACAATGAGCTGTTATTTACCCCGTCATCATTTGGGGTTATCACCTTCATAAGAGCTCACTGCATTCGCTGTGTGGTTGTTCGTAACAGGAAAGTTCCACTTTAGATCTAGAGCTCAGTGCAGCACAGAGGATACATGTAAAACTTGTCACCATGTAATGCTAAGATTCCTGCTAACATTCTCATATTGTGATTGTATTATGAGGACAAAGGTACAGACAGAAAGATTTCCATGCTTCTGATTGGTTTGTTTGGAAGCTGGCCATGCTAGGGTTAAAATACTGTGTAGCAGCACATCCACTAAATTTGAGTGATGAACTTTGCCTTTATCCGATTTCATCTCCTCAGTGGGTATTTTGGGAGGTGAAAGGGGCAATCCTTGAGACGTTTATTGACTCTGTCAGCCATTCTTTATGGAGCGGTCTGGTGGGGCAGCTCAACGGCAGGCAGGACGAGACTTAATAAACTAATCGAGAGGGCAGGCTCTGTCCTGAGATGGCCTCTGGATGCAGTGGAGGTGGTGGAGGAGAGAAAGATGACGGCAAAGCTCTTATCCTTCAGTGAGAACGTCTCCCACGCTCTGCATGAAACTCTGGCAGCTTCAGTGGACATTTCTTTATCGTATGTGGGACAGAGTCAGAATATAAAGAATTTGTTTTTGATGTGCAATAGGACACTGTGTGTACATGCACACACGATGTAAATAGATTTCCTTTACTACACTTGGTACACACTCTTGTCTTTGACATGAGAACCACTCATGGGGAAGGTAAATAACACTGATCTGGTTTTTGCAATGTTCTGCTGGGAAACCTTTGGTCCTTGATGTGGATGTTGCGTCAGACCGAGCATACCTCCCATGACAAAGGTGCACACCACAGTGTACTCCACTGTACTGCAGAAGCTTCTGCAGGAACAACACAAAGAACAACACAAAGAACAACACAAAGAACATGGGCGGCTGTGGCTCAGGTGGTCGAGTGAGACGGTCAATGGTTGGAAGGTCGGCGGTTCGATTCCGCCCTGTAACTTGTGTCATGGTCAGCGTGTCCTTGGGCAAGACACTTCACCCACCTGGCCTGGTGTGAATGAATGGATTGTTTGAGGTGGTGGTCGGAGGGGCAGAATGGCAGCCAGGCCTCTGTCAGTCTGCCCCAGGGCAATCGTAGCTACCACCACCAGAATGAATGTGTGTGAATGAATAACTGACGGTGTAAAGCGTCTTTGAGTGTCTAGAAAAGCGTGATATAAATCTGATCAATTATCATCATCATTATTATTATTATTCTTATTATTATTATTAACAAAGAACCCAAGGCAAGGACCTTGATCCTAATCCAACCAAGCATCTTCAGGATGCTCTGGCACAACCCCAGTCCAGAGGGGTCCACCCAGTCCACTGCCACAGTCCTGGTGTCTGACAGCGCAGTGTAACGAGGAATGTTTCCACTCCTTGCTGCTCTTGAATTCATAGTCCCCCAAAGACACTCAACTCAATATCTCTCAATGCTCAACTCAAATTTCACCCCACTCCACATGAATTGCTCACCGCTCACTCCAATAAAGAGGCAGAAGTTGTATATGCACTGTATTTTCATTTTTAGCTCCACCTTTACCCAGCCAGCCTGCTAACCGGAGCTGGGCAGATTTACACCCAACTCAAGCTCACGGTCATTGTCTCAGTTTATGCATTCTGGGTTGGGCTTGTGCTGTGACTAGAACCAGAGGGGCAAAGAGTGCACGCTGTGGTATTTTTAAAAATCTGTCTTTGTCCAAAATCATCCATTCCAAGTTCCTGCGTCTATGCCCCAATAGAGCAGAGATGTTTTGGTAGCACGAGGGCGATTTTTCCTTGTGCGACAAAAAAGTTGATCTCATCTAAGGTTTGAGGAAACAAATCCTCATTTCAATCTGGTAATACGACGTATTTAGATTTATCTTCTGGGACCATGCATGACCGTTTTTTCCTCAGCAGACATTTTGATATGACACAGTCAGAGAGTAATGAGCCACCTCAGTAAGATTCACTGAAAAATCCTGAACTGATTCTCTAACAGTAAACCAGGACACATCACGTCAACAGCGTCCTCCTGAAACCGGCTCCAAGGCCAGATTCTTACTCTCATTAATGCGTATTTGTCAGAGTAACCTAATGAGTCTGGATACATGCTAAGCTGCACGTATAGAGATATAGGTCATAAAATAACCCCAGGTCTGCTGCTCACCACACCGCTGTGTTGTGTTTGTTCCACTTGTTCGGACTGTAAACGATGGAACAACCCTGCATTCACACTACCGAGTAATTTGATTTACGGGTCACTATTCTAACAGTACCAGAGCTTTTAATTGCAGCTATGTTGTGCAGATGCTGATGTCAAGTGGTGAAGTTGGTCTTAGCTGCCCGTTGGATGAACACAACGCACCAGATATTCGAAAATTTTCTCCCTTTTTTTCCAATTTGGGGAAACTGATCATGACCGAAACTTTATTATTTCTCTCGCCATGAAAAATAATGAAATTACACTGGTTCAGCCGCTGAGAAATGTGGGCTTCCTTGTTTATTCAACTTTATTAGAAATGATTTTCATTACGCCGCGTGCACTATGACAACAGGAGAGGAGGCAACAGAAGCAGGTGATGAGGGATGTAATATGTGTTTGTTATGCTCGGGGTGGCATTTCATAATTTATTATTCCCTCGGAGATGCAGAGCTGGTCGGGGAAGGTAGGGGGGAGTCTTTGTGTTTTGGGGGTGAACAACAGGGATTAAATGGCCCTAATCCGAGTGTTGATGAGCACCGTCCCCCGTTTAATATCGGCTGCACCGGACTGTCACAACAACAGCACGTGACCCTGAATCGGACATGATAGCTACGAGAGGCATTAACCTCAAAACAGTGGAGAATGCAGAAACAGGCTGCTGTGCATGTGTGGTGTGTGTATGAAGGTCATCCTGGTTTAAGGGAAGATATAAGCAGCCTCGGTATCATTTCACAGCCTGTGTTCTGTTAGCAGCTGTGCCGCCGTGGGTCTGATGCCAGATTCTTGGACATTTGGGCCACACTCACACAACAGCTTTGGTGTCAGAAACAAGCAGTCGACTGACAGTGAATTCATCAGCAGCAGCGTTTTGGTGACAGATTAACTGAAACCTCGTCAGGGTAATTTGAACAGCGAGGTTTTAACTACGACTTAAGCTCCTCAATTTTTCATATTTTTCCTCAGACTTTTTGAGAAGATAACACAAGTTTGTGTTCGTGACCCCCCAATTTGAATTTTTAGTATATCACGAGTAATAACTTTGTTGTTGATGCATTAATGCGTTAAAAATTAATTCCACAGATTAATCTTTTTACATTAACACGTTGATTTTCTTTGAACGAATAAAAAAGAATAATGATAATATCACATAATCAAATCAGAATGTTAATATTGTTTTTCTTTTTTTTTTTTTAACTTTTTAATATTAACAAATTCAAAAAAAGGAGTGGGAACAAGTGTACACTTTTAATTTTGACAGCCTGAATACAAACTTATTTGATAAATGTAGGCTTTATTTATTTTTTAAAAAATTATTGCAATGATCTGGCGACCACTGATATTATCTCGGGACCCCCATGGGTGTCCAGACCCCCACTTTGAGAACCACTGAGCTAAATGATGGATCCTTCTTAGGATCAATACATTTTTTGTTTGTTTGTTTTTAAATCCACAAATTTGATCTAATGATATTTTAAGTTCCGAAACAGTTCATGTAGCTGAAGCACGCTGCTGTTTGATGAGTCCTAACACGTGATCAGTGTGAACGGCAGAACCTCACACATATTCATGTGTTTGAGATATTATTTGGTCCACATCAAAAATGGATTTTGAGACCAACTTGGAAGTTTTCTGAACATGGATGCTCTGCCTTTTCATTTCCAAACAGTATTTTTATCCTCGCTAAGCTGTGGATGGCAATTATGTCTCCATCACATTGGTCCAGATGGAAATATCTCCATCCTCATGATTTATTGCACCACTGTGAGGTTGTCACTTGTCATTTTGAGAATTAATTGACAAACGAGGGGGTTTTTAACGGTCAATACCAATATTTAGAGAGCACAGCAAGCGGTGGGGGATATATATGACGCTGGTATCATTTTGTTGTCCTTATTTTGCATCTTATAAAATTCTGAAATTTAATCATAACAAATGAGACACAACATTTCTGAACTCTGTGTTCAGATTCACATCTCTTCTTCACAGTTGAAGTGTTCGATGTGGTGAGGAATATCACACATCAAAGGAAACTGCACGACTTGACCTTTTTGAATTTACATCAGATTTGATCACAGGTAGCCTGCATACAGCTGTTCATCCCCACACCCATTAGTCTTCTCAGAATCCTTATCAGCTCATTGTTAATATCTAGATATAGAAAATACCTGTGCAATACAATCACTGCATAGATATGAGCATATCTATGATATATGTTAATATCATGTCATGAGAGAGAGTGGAAGTGGAGCTTTTATGTTAGAAACTTGTTCATATCAAAATAATAACGGTATGAACACCGATCACATTTCTGCAGCGTAATACCTTCACTAATTTCTTCATCCATTTTCAAACTTCTGCTTCTCATTCTTGAATGCTGAATAAGTCACATTTTATAGTGTATAAGCAGCAGAACTGAACCTTTCTGATGATACCAGTTGTTTCTCTGCAGTTTTTGGGCTGACTTTAAATCCCGCTTTGTATCGAAAAATGAACACAAAATAATGAACTTGCTTTTCTCTTGTGGTCAAAAGACGAACACAGGTCATCTGTGTAGAAGAAGACAGAGATGATCCTCGGCTCTGGAGGGCCCTGAGACATACTGGTCATTGGGAGCCTGTTGTTTGGAGGTGTGAAGCAAACACTCTAGACTGCTGTATGTTAATACTTTGGTGAATAAAACAAGAATTTCTAAGACACACGTCCTCCACCACCATGGTTCTGATGGAGCCACATTCCAGCCCCTTGATCTTGTACTTTGTTAATGAAAGTTGATCGAGAGTTAAATTAATTTTAATAATTCACCCTGAACCTGTTTCCAAGATGCCATCGTAGCCACGATGTTGCAGACGAAGCAGAGCCGAATCAGGAAACGATAGACGAAAAGACAAATCTGCCGCTTTATTGGATTTGGACGAAGCTTCATTTCAGTCAAAGGTGGAAGATACACAAGAGTTCATAACAGATCGGACACCTTTTGTTATTGTTCCTCTCTCCGACGTTGCCGTCGGCTCATATCGACGCCACACAGAGGAATACGTAGAGTCCAGTAAGACCAGACGAGAGCAGAAATGAGCAGGAAGGTCGGCAGCGTGGATGTTATTGTGGTCAGATGAGTAAACCGACGCTCGTGCGCAGAAAGAAAGATGAAAGGGTTTGTTTTGTTTTTTTGGGCAGCATTTTAAAGGAAGTGTTTCATATGCTGCTCCTGAGTCATTCCTCTTTCAGAGAGCGACGATATTTTATATATATTTAAATGGAAGCCACCAAAATGTCCTCTTGACCTACTTTTCACAATTCGCTGAACACATTTTCTATTCGGCTAAACATTTACTTTAAAAAAAAAAAGAAAAATCTGGCGTGGCTGCTGCTTCCACATGCACAGATGCACACAAACCACAAACACACACATGCATATACATACATATATATATACAGACACACAAAACCTCTCCTGTTGCCCCTCACTCTTCTTTTATGCTTTTTTTTTGTGTGTGTGTGTTGTGTGGAAGAATGCCCACGACCCCCACCACGATCATTACCCCCGGGGCCCTTGGGCATTCATCACCGCGTGCATCCCCCTCCTCACCCAGACATCCCCCTCCACCCCTCCTACACCTCCCCTTTTTGCCTATACTGCCCCCCTTTTGTTTGCTTCTCTGTGTCACACCATTAAACAAAGCTGGTTGTTTTGACGGGATCCAACACCACGCTTACTGTTTTTTTTTTTTTTTTACATAATCTCAAACTGCCTCATCCTCCATCCGAGACACACACATGCAGCGACGACGGAGGGGGAAGTTAAGCTCCTTCGAAATAACACAGATCTCTCTTGGGAAAAGAAAGGAGGAGGAGAAAAAAAAAAAAAAAGTGGCCAGAGTGGAGTGTGCGCTCCTATTGAGATCCAACACTCTCAGATGAATAGCAAATGACCGAAACCTTTTGGGAAAGACGGGGGAGGAGGAGGAGGAAGGAGGAGGAGGTGGAAAAGTTTTGGGAAAGGAAGGGAGGAGGTGAAAAAGATGTCAGGAAATGTGAAAGGAAAGCGTGAGAGGGGGAGAAGAGGGAGGAAGATGGATGGAAGTCCTGGGATGCAAATGGAGAAAGGAAGGAGCAACAGGTTTGAGGGAAAGTAGAAGAAAGGAAATGGAAACAGGAACATGTACAGGCGAGAGGACAAAATGTTTTCATGGAAGATTTCCGAGGAAAGTGTTGGAAGATTCCTCTAAGAAGGAAAAGAGAGAATGAAAGATGAGTAAGAAGTTTAAGAACAAGGGAAGGAAGAAAGAAGCATTTTAGAGGACAGAGAGAAAATGCCGATGAAAGAAGGAGGAGGACGAAGGAGGGAACGATGGAGAGAGATGAAGGAGAAGGCGAGGAGAGAATTAAACATCAAGGGGAAAATGAAGAAGAGAGGAATAAAGTTTTAAGGAATCAAAAGGGAGGAAAGTGGGCTAAAAGGTTGGAAGATAAAAAGAAAGTGACGAGGATGAGAATATCTCTGGAACAGAAGGGAAGAAGTGTTAAACGTTTGAAGAAAAAGGAAAGAGGAAGGGAAAGAAATGAGTGAATGAAAAGCAGTCTGGGGGAGAGGAAAGGATGGAGGAGAAATTCAGAGAGAAGAAGGAGGAGGGTGTAAAGTTGAGAAGAGGAAGAAAAAGGAAGCATCTCTGGAAAGGTGCACAGGAAAAATGGGTCAAACAGGTAGAAAGAAAGAAAAAAAGAAAGTTGTCGGCACCTTGATGCACAAAAATTTGTGACACACTTCAGGAAAAAGAAGGATGAACAGAAACAGAGGAGCAGAGAAGGAAAAGGGAAGAGAAGAAAGAGTTAATGAAGAGAAGGAGGTTAAAAAGTCTTGAAAAATATAGAAGAACGTGGGAAAGAAGAGAAGAAATATTTTAGGAGGAGAAAGAGGCAGGAGGAGAAAAAACTGAAAAGATATTTGGAAAGAAGATGAAAGGGAAGTCTCTGAATATGAAAACAGTAAGAAGGAAGAAAAGAACAAATAAAAGAGAGAAAGAAGCACCAAAGCGGATGTCTTAGTAAAAGGAAAAATGGTAAAAAAGTCTTTGAAGAGGGAAAAAGTAGGAAAAGTTTTTATAAAGGGACAATGGAGAGAACAAAAGGAAGAGAGGAATTAGAAGGAGGAAGAGAACGGTTTAGGAGAAGGAATGTGGAGAAATATCAGGAATTAGGAGGAGAAAACTTATTGGGAGAAGCAGAGAGGAGCAAGGAAAGGAAAAGGAGGATAAAAAGTCAAAACATTTGGAAAATGAGGAGAAGGAGAGGAAACGAGGACGACATAATGTATAAGGAGTAGAAAGAGGTGGAGGGAGAGTAAAGGAGGGAAAGGAAAGGATGAACGGAGGTGGAAAAATGAATATGTGGAGAGAAGAGGGAAGGGATGTCTAGAAACATGAAAACGTGAGGAATAAATTATGGAAAAGAGTGAATAGAACAGAAGGTCTAAAGAAGAGAGAGACGTTTTAGGGAAGGGAAGGATGAAAGAGGAGCAGTTTGGGGAAAAGGGGTGACACAGAAAGTAGTTCAACATGTCTGAAGAAAGGAAAAATAGGAAACGTTTTCAAAAAGGTTAGACTGGAGTGAGGAGGAGGAAGGAGATGGAGGAAGTTTTATAAAGGAACTGGGAGAAATATCAGGATTTAGGCAGAAAAAAGGAACCAGGAAATGTGCAGAGGATGATTGAAAAAAAGCTTTCTGGCAGGAAAAGAAGGTAAAAAGACCAAACTCTTGGAAAATGAAGATAAAGGTAAGAAGAAGGAGAGGAGAGAGGAGGATGGAAAGTTTAAGGTGGAAGGAGAGTAAAGTAGGGAAAGGGAGGGATGAAAGAGGAGAGGGCAATAATGTCTGGTAATATGAAAATTATGGAAAAAAAGAGAGAATAGGACAGAAGGTCTGAAGACAAGAATGAAGTCCTATAGGGAAGGGAAAAATGGGAAAGGAAGAGGAACAGTTGTAGGAAGAGGAAAGATCTGAACAGGAGGTGGCAAAAAGTCTGAAAAAAAGAAAAAAGTAGGAAAAGTTTTAGGAAAAGGATGGAGAGAGGAGGAGGAGGAGGAGGTGGGAAGCGTTTTGGGAAAATGAGGGAGGGAAGGGAGGAGGGGTGAGGATGGGGGGCGTGTGGGAGAAGGGGAGGGGGTCATCAACAATCCTCTTTTTTTTTTCCTCCCTCTTCTTTCTTCCTTCCTCCTCCCCAGATGATGAGAAGGCTGCCGAGCGCGCTGCACACACCAGCCGTGCGTTCGTTTCCTCTCTCAGCCACCAAGTGCCCAAAGCGCCGATCCGCTCCGAGCCGAGCCAAGCCGAGCCGAGCCGCGGCGTGCGTCTGTGCGCCCCCACAAGTATCCCCCCGCCTCCACCGCCACCCCACCCTCGCCTCGCCTCGCCGTGCCGTCTGCGACCGCTGTTTTGTGGCAATGGAGCCGTAACCAGCCTCATCAGCGCGCTGAAGTGAACCGAGCGAGCGAACGGAGACAGCTGAGACCGAGCGGGCATGGAGGAGCAGCGCAGGGAGGCTGGAGTCTAGACAAATCAACACATCCACTTGTCCGGATTACTTTTTTTTGGGGGGGCAGCATTTTTTTTGAACACTCTCATTAGAATTTAAAACCAAGGATTTTCTTTTTTTTTTCTCTTCTGATCATCTGAGGCTCTCACTGCGCTGCGAGGATGCAGGGGAAGGAGGCGAGCGTTTGCACGGGATGCTGGAGACTAACGCTGTTGTCGTGCGTCCTGGTTCTGCACATGATCCCGCTGTCCGTGCACGGTAAGAAACTGGCCCCTTCACTGTGCACTTTAAATCATGCATTGCTTAATTTAAAAAACTCAAAATTTTGCTGGTGCAGCACGGTCGGTCCCCTCTGTGGATCCAGGGTACCTTAACACACTCCCACAGGGCAGCCGGAAAGGAGGTCAGTGAGGCTCGGATTGTAGGTTAGGAAGCACTTCACACTCAACTGAATAGAAAGATGCTTAGGAAAGTAAAAAAAATGAATATAACATAACACCTTAGTGGTTGCTTTCTGCACTGCAAACTGTCAGTAAATCAGATTTCATAGAATTCATCCTTTAGAATCTGGATTTTACGCACAATTTTATCGATATTAGTGCAAATATAATCAAAATATCACATTGTAGGAGACAAACACAGGATGATTAAGGATCATTGTTGAACACTGGGTCTCTGTAGGGGTTTTGTAGAGATGCCACACGAGAAAAAAATGGCATTAAGCAAAATTAGGTCAGCGTAAAGACACAAGTGTACAATCTGAGTCCTTCTGAACAGAATGGAGACACCGGGGGAGGTAACAATGGGGTCAATGTGGACACTGCAACAGAGACACTGTTCAAATATTGTGAGATCCATCTACAAGGTGATGTTATAGAGGTATCCTAGGGTATGAATGTGCAATAAGGTCACAATCAGCTCAGTGTGCACTCACTGTAAGTCACCACACAGCAGAGGGGGGTTAAAATACCGTTTAACTCCCTCCAACGCTGGAGGAATACCGATAGAACAACACAGCGGCATTGTAGGAGCCAATCACAGCAAAATCAGGTCACTAAACCAGCACTTGGAGTACTGCAGTCGCACAATAAGCCACTGCAGGAATATTATTGGAAGAATTTGGAGATTTGTGACAGCGTCCAGTCGATGCAGTAAACCGGATCCCCGGAGGCGCACTGGCACTACAGCGACACAAAGGCGAGGATTAGGGCCGGAGGGGATCTGATGAATAATTCATGAAGGGATCTGAGGAGACATTCTGATACACAGAGAGGAAAAAAGGCAAAGAAAAAAAAAAAAAACACACACACACTAGGGTAAACATTAAAAAAAGACACGGAGGTTCTCTCTCTCTGCTGCTTTCCGTGTCTCTTTGTCTGAGATTCATTGCGCGCGGCGGGCTACATTACTGTCAGATTAATAATGCAGGAGCGTGCACGAGATGAAATCAGTCTGGCGTTATAATCTAATATAATCTGGCTGATTCCTTTCACAGCGCTGGCTGGAGTTCATGCAGCGAGATTGTGAAGGTGAAGTCCAAAAAATATATTGTTTTATTGTGTTTGACTTGGAGCTCCAAAATCAGCCTGGAAGATCTGAACCTCCAACGTTCCCTGTGAGCTGCACACCAGAGCCAGATCCAGTGATTTAAACCAAATTATGTCACTTCATCCAACAACCTTTGCTCCAGTTTTTCCTGCTAATGACATGAATGTGAGTGTTTTGCCTCCCAGAATACTATAGCCTGAAATCTGATGTTAAAGCCCCACTCTGGTCATTGTTTTAACCCCAGAAAACTCCCCCGGTTAAGGAAAAAATAAAAAGTTAAAAAGGTTGGTTGCCCGGAAAAAAAACCCCTCCCGCCCTGAAAAGGCCTAAAAGAAAGGGAAAACGCAACCCCAACCCAACAACCCAACCAAAACCCCGCCCAAAAAACGAAACGGAACCCAAAACAATCGAAAAATAAAAAAAAAACGGGGAAAGGGCCCCCCAGCAAACCGAAAAGAATGCATCCCTAAAGCCGGAAGAAAACCTGGCCGGCAAGAACCGGGGTTTTGGGAACGGCAACAAAAAAACAACAGGGCAAAAAGCCCAAGCAAGGCGGCAACTGCTTATGAAAAAACGCCACACGAACACGTTCACAAGGTAAAAAACTTGTTCTCACCAGAGGTATTCATTAAAAGCTTGTTCAGGCAGCATCGTGCACATGAATATAAGAACATTGTGTGTGAAATATTTGACCTTAGTTCCTTTAAAGTGATGGAATTTGTTCATCTTACCGACGTTAGATCAGATGAGCTGCGCCGCCACAAGGCCAGCAGATGGTTACATGGTGAAAATCCACCCGCCAGCACTTCTGAGGCTCAAAAGTTAACACGTTATGAAAAAAACACATGATAAATTATGGGGTTTATGTGCTGGAACTGTTTCTTGGTCGAGTGCAGTGACTTTGCTGGTTTCCTGACACCCTTAGCATCCAAATTCATGCTTTCCAAGGGATACGCGTGATGTGAACTTCATCGTCCGTCCGAGTCTGCGTGGCTCCACGTCGACTCCTCTGTGGACGTCTGCGTTCATCCCAGAATGTGTGGCTGCACCAACAGTCTGCGCTGCAAACCTGCACGACTGCACATGCTCCAGGAAATCAGATATTAACGCCTAACGCCTGTCAGGAGGAGAATTTTGAGTTCTAAATTCTCCACAAATCCTGTGCCATGTCCACCCACAGAACTCAGAAATATTTGCCTTGACACAGCGCTGCAGCCTCACTGTGCAATTTGCTGCTATATCCTGCAAAAAAAGCACAAAGTCACAGCCTTTCAGAAGCACCTACAGGAGTTCTGTGTGTTTCAGTGTGAAGGGCAGAGTGACCGGCCGAGGCATAGCCATTGTAGTGTGAGTGGAACAATGGGTGCGACTGATATCCACTTTCAAGGTCTGTATCAGTCACAGAAACCAAAATTAAAGGTATTTTATAAAAGTTGCACATTATTATTACTCAAAACTGTAAACTCAAGTGAAAACATTTAATATCAAATATGAAAAAATGATCATTGCCCTCGTTATTGACACTAACTAGCTTTGTCGCGGGTCTTACAATATAGTGCTGACAGTACAAATCGCTTGAAATGAGTGTGTATTATTTGAAGCAAAAAAAAACTGCAGATGGCTGCACTGGAATCATGAGAAATTACCCGACAGCGACGCTGGCAGCTCTGCGAGGCTGGAGGGGCTGCGCTGCTTTGAACTAAATGATGACTAGCACATGTAATGTTTAGTTTAGCATGTTCACCGTTTTATTTAAGAAGAGCCAGAAGAAAAGATCACCAAAGTCGCTGGAATTTGTCCTCTGGGCACGACGATTGTCTGAGAAAAATGGCAGTCGGTGATGTGTTTCAGCCTGAACCGAAGCGAGGCTCTGACATTAGCATCCGTGCAGTTGGCGTGACTAAAACTGTGCTGATAAGATGGAGATTTCTCCAGTTTTTGGAGGTCAGTGTAGGATATTAAGATAATAGAAATGCAGTGTGATCCTCTTAAAACTCAAATTTTGTTGCACAAATAAACCCTTCAGGGACATTTTTTTTGTCACTCTCCATCATTGCCGCGGTGGGGATTTGCTGTCAGCTCAAACTCAGGTGGATGTATTAAAGAGGTTGGCAGATCTGGTGCAGACAACATAAAACAACCTTGGGCTAACCCTCCTCATCCTCCTCCTCCTCCTCCTCCCCTCTACCCATCCAACCACACACACACACCATCGCCACACACACATCTTCTCGCTTCACCGGTGAAGTGAGGAGGCGGCAGCTTGCCCCACATCTGTGAATGATGCTCAGACGACCGAGGCCGACTGCCCCGAACTGACAACAGCCAACCAGAATGCCGTCACTCATTTCCCGTCGGCTTTTTTTTTTTTTTTTCCTCCGGTGGCCATTTGCAATCCTCCTCCGTCTGTGCATTTAACGCTGATGATATGCCTCTCGCCTCCTCCTCTCCTCTTCCTCCCCCTCCCTCCCTCCCTCCCTCCCAGCAGCGGTGAAGGTAGTGGATGTGTGATGGACGGAGCGATGGCGTCCAGTTTCTGCGACGTGCATGTACGCCATCTCTTCTCGTCTTATCCTCTCCCTTCATCTTCCTCCTCCTCCTCCTCCTCCTCTGGCCCGCTGACACATATCTGCTAGTTGACAGATTATCTTTGATGTGCACTGGGTTAATCTTCAAGCCAAATCCTCCCTCCATGACTCCACTAACCCGATTCAGCCTTTTTTTTTTCTTTCTTTCTTCTTCTTTTTATTGCAAAAATAAAACATAAGTAAAACAAAAAAAACAGCAATCATAAAAATTGATTCTGTCTATAGATTATCGGTGAACAATGGCTTTGCACTCTCTCATCCTCCTCCTCCTCCTCCTCCTCCTCCTCTTGGTCTCCATGGAAACCACACACATCCATTGACTCCGGCCGGCGGAACAGTGTGTTCATATCGCCGCCATAATGTGTTCGCGCTTTGAATTTCATTAAGCTCAAAATGTTGGTTGGATTTTTGGCTCACGCTCGCGTTTCTTGCCAAGTCTGGTGGCTCTGCGCCTACTGGCCATGTATGAGGGTGTACGTGTGTGTGTGTGTGTGTGTGTGTCTAAAGCCTCCAGCAATGGGTGTAGTCCATCATTACCAGCTCTAATTTGTAGATGATATCATTATTTGTGCTGGTGTATTCATTATTTCTGCATAATGATTTCATACGCTGCACAGTGTATTTGATTTCCAGCAGATTACTGTTGGCCGTGCAAACATCCCTGCTTTCAATCAAATCAGAACGCCGGAGAGAAGCGGCGACATTGTTCGAGCGCGTTCCTCCTTTAAAGTCACACTCGTGGATCGTTTACAGTTTGCTGCTCTTCGCCTGGTCAGATCCCGTGGTCGGGATTTTTCAAAATCTAACCTTCAAAAGTTGGCGTTTGATGCTTTTGAGTTTTCAGAAAACGAGGCAGGGATGTGTAGAGGAGTCGGGATTGATGCCTGACACGTCTTTAGATTGCCGCAGTTGCACTTAACGTGTCCATTCAGGACAGTAACGAGCCGTCCTGTTAGCAGCGTGGCAGCAAATGGAAACGCTGCAGTGATGTCCATTTTGTTTCCCCTGAATCAGAACAGTGAGTCTGGGATGTGACGTTCAGCGACTCTTTATTCTGCTACGTTTTCTTCAACACGCTCAATAGCTTCTGTCATTAAACCTCCCAAAAGACACAGAAAGCATCAAGTGCTCTGTACAATTAGCACAGTTCACCTTTAACTAGCAGCTCGTCGTCCTGCTCGAGCAGACCTCCACATGTGGACCGAATGATTTAGGATCAAACTACCAAATACAAGCCTAAAGCCCAAACCTGCTCTACCCCTACAGCAGCCTGACTCAACCACTCATCTGCATGAGTTCTGCACAAGACACAAGAGATCTTCCCTCGTGTTGTCACACAGGCATTTAAAAAAAAGTGAGACGATGGCAACTGACACAACACTGAGTAATGAGAGGCTTTGTTATAAAAGTGAAATAAGCTGAAGTTTGTCAGCTGGTAAAAATAACACAATAAAGTGTGATTGATATAAAAGAGGCTTGTGTAGTCCAAATTCTAGCAGGTTAGTGTGACACAGATTGTTCCTGTGACATGTTAGAAACAACTTTTATATTCTAAAATACCATTTCACAGAACGGAGACTCATTTAGAAACTAATTGAGGATCATTTCCTGACACCAATAATGTACATGTAGGTATAATTAGAAGACCCTCTCCTCTCATATTAGCAATTTCTTTCATTATTTATTCAAAACACGTGTTTTTTGGGGGAGGATTTGAGAGTCTGAATAATTTAAACAGGTTAAGAAAAAAGTCTTTTTATGCAGAACTGTTGAAGCTGAGCTGCGTTGAGGAAGATGGAGGAGGAACGAGGAGGAACGAGGAGGGGCGGCAACATCCCTCACATCTCTAAACTGGGATCGGTGGCGGCTATTATGTACCTCATCCCGGATAAATCCGTTTGTTTGGAAACTAAGTGATCCTAATCTCATTTGTAATATCCTCCCACCTGGAGCTGCCTGCAGGCCAACATTAGCATACGTAGGTGTCCACAGGCTTGACCCGACCAGCTGCTGGCTTCTCTCTCTGTTATGTTGGTGATGCAGACCGACTGTATGCTGTAGGGAGAGGCGTGTTGGTCCTCGTACGACAAGGGGGTCGGCGAAACGCTCTCAAATTGGAGATGTGTTGTGCTGGAACGATTTGTTAACGGGGAAAAATGTCAGAAATTAGGCTTTAAACAACTAAAACCTTGGATATGTTTTGGTCACAACTTGAAAAAATCACGAGGACAGTTTCTTTATTGTTCCTTAACAGCAGACAAGCTCGAGCAACAAGTTCTTGAAAATAAAAAACCCTTTGAGTTACCTCTGGTGAACTAGTTTTCAGTGTTTAACATCGTTGGTATTTGCACGTGAGACACTTAAAAGGGCAAATAAAGGTGGTTACTGTACTGTTTTCCTTTGTATAGCCGACCTGTCCGCTGCGTGGAGCGGCACCTGGGGTTATTTTGCAGAAGCCTGGCATTTTTAATTTCATCGGGGTAAACACAGCGGACGGCTGGCGGCTGTTCGCTGTGGGTGGCACTCGTGCCGCAACGTTTCTGCTGCCTTCAGATGGCTGCAGAGATTTAATGAACAGCAGGGGAAGCTTTTTATACATAAAGCAGCTGTGGGTAACAGATACTTTAAGAGGCGCTCATTAATTTCTGGATGAACGCAGACCACTTTCCTGCTTTGCTTCAATCACGTCTATTCATTGATGTTGGTTTAAATGGTTTTCCCGGTTGGAGCCGGATTCATTTTGGCACATTTCTCCAACAAGTTAGTTGGTTCGGGTTGATTAAATCGCTCAAGTAGCAGTTGAGTTTTGTGTTGTGTTCACTCGAATGAACCTCCCACCTGGAACACCTGCCCCTCGGCGTCGCTCACCTGGCCTGGAGTCAAACACGAGGTCGAGTCAGAACGCTCAGTGAGTCAACAAATGCTGCAGAATTAACAGAATCCACCTACATACCAATTACTGCCCACGTCTGACTTGTTGTTTTTTTTTTTCTCCTGGCTGTGGTGTTAATTGGTGGCTGTTTCTGCAGCTTATTTAATGTTTATTTGTAGAGTTACACGTATGCAGCGTGAATCACTGCCATGCCCGAGAGGCCTGGTCGATATTTAGCATCTTTCCAATTATCTCTGTTATTGTTTTTTTTTATTTAATCTGATTCCTGGTAACTTAAAAAATGCACTGTAATGCAGGGCTTCTCTTTATCTGTTGTTGCCACTCTTTGGACTCATATCCTGCCCACAGCACCGTCTGATCGGTCACACATCACGATAATAGTAGGTATCGTATAACAATATTAATAGCCAATCAACACTGAAGGATGAATGTTGAAAAGTTCTCTTTAAGTTAAACATATGTCAGGCTAGAAATAAGGCAAATGCATCTCAGTGACATTTTGTGTTGGAGTTTGGATAAATTCTGACACCAAGAAATTTAAAACCCACCACAGCGTTCATAGCCGAAGCCAGTTTTCATTGAATGACGAAGTTCGGTGAAAGATTTGGCAGAACTGAGAACAGGTGCGTCATCGTCTCACACACTGAGCTCCGTTAATTAATGCATTAATTATCACGATTGAGAGATTAACCACATAATACAAAATATGAACTCTTAAACAGACACATTTCGTTGATCTGTGCGACAAAAATGAAAATGATGTCAGTGGAATCCAAATGTTTGATCTGTTCAGGAAGAAGAAATTGGACTAAAACGATAATTCACCATGAAAACAGTCGAGAAGACATTTAACAGCAGCAGCAGCAGCAGCATAATAACATCTTTATTCTTCTAAAACTCACTCGTGTCACCCAGTGAGTGAAGCGTCCCCTTCGGTTTCACCTCCACGCGCTCGACCTCGACAGCGTCCAGGTGTTTGCTGCTGCAGCTCTGGCTCACAGGTGTGACAGTTGTTTGCAGCGTAGTCGTCCTTGGCGGCGCTCCTCCAGAAGTTTTTGCAGGTGGGGAAGGTCATTAAAAAAAAAAAAGTTTCATGAGCAGTCTGACAGGATGCTCCTATACGTCCTGGCTTAAAGACCAAACAGCACCGATGGTGTGTGTGTGCGATTTTAGCAGCGCTGACTTGGCGTTGTTCTCAAACTCTGGACGCCCTTCAACAGTAATTTACATGTTTCTGTCTTCGTGTTGGCAGCGTGTGAGACAAAGGGTGAAAAATACGGAAAATGGAGTCTTGCTCGTCCGTGTGTAGGCTTGCGCTTGTCTCTTTGTGTTAACGTGTGCTACGGTGCGGCTGCTTTCTACGGTGTGGGATTTAGAAGGTGTGCTTTTTGGAGGGGGGGTTTGTGTAGGTGCGAAGCTGCCTGTGTGTACGTCCTTGGTGGAGCGAGTCATCGAGTTCATGCTCGTGCACCAGCGCTCGTTGTCTGGCTGCGCACGCTCCCTCCTCCATCTACCGCAGACTGTCATATTAGCATTCGGTCCGCCCATCACACCCCTCTGTGAACACACACACACACACACACACACACACACCTGTCGTGGTAACACACTAGGTTCAGTAGAAAGGCAGATAATTAGACAGCTGGTTTTATTTGGTTTGCGCGGAGCTGTTTTCCCTCGTGTGGTGAGTTTGCTTCCCAGTTTACAGTAACGCTCACACGATAGATTAAACTCAGAAACTATTCAGTGAATCAATCAGGTCATCTTGGGAAAATAGAAATCTCTTTTTTTAAGCAAATGTCAAAACATTTGCTGGTCTAAGCTTCTCCTAGTCTTATTTGATTGTTGGCTGGATAGAACATGTGATTTGAGAACATCTTCTTGGCTTTTGGAAAACTCTAATGGTCTCTTTTTCCACTTGACATTTTAAAGAATTGAGAAAATAAACATGTAAAACGTGGCTGACAGCGGTGAGCACAGGGCCAACAGCAGTAGAGCCTTATATAATTTAAACTACAGCCTCAGGTGGTTCAGCATCCATGAAGGTAATAATTATGTAAGGATGGAGAGGAGGTCAGGGAGGATGGATTGGTCCCAACATTATTGGCTTTCAACAACTATCTGACATTCAAATGCACTTCTTGTTGGGATTGGATCAAACAACATCACGTCTCCCCGAAATCTGTGACGGTTTTTCTCTTTGATTTGGAAAAGCCATCATAGATTTTGGTCCAGACATGTCCAACTTGATCGTTATTTTATTTGAACCCAAACAACAAACGCGTTTGGTTTTGTAACAGTGAATTGTAAAGGTTTTGAAAGTTAATAAAAATCATTAATAAATGATGTCAGCAGTGGCATTAAATCAGAAAAAGCGAGTATATGTTGCTCTGGACAACAGCTGTGAACGATGTATCTGACCGATTTTTGCTAATTTGTTTAAAGCTGAGGTAAAAATTAGGGAAATGCAGCACTTCTCTTGCAGCTCTTTCCTCCGTGTCCCAACGTCTTCCCTCCAGATATTATTGTGGATATGCATGTGCTTCATACATCCGTAGAACTCTTGATAAATTCATGCAATCCAGCCTTTCTCATAGCTAAACGTTCCTGTGTTTTTTTTGCAGCGTATGCAGTTGCTGCCAATGCTGGAAGAGCAACTTTTCCTCCACTGAATCAGGTCTTCTAACATCTGAAGGGACGCACATCTGCAGTTGTTTAACAGTTAGCAGGAGGATTTAGTTAGCTAAGTGGATTTTCTAAAGCCAAGAGCACGTGGAGAAGTCTGGTTTCATCTCAGACTCCCTAAATTAGAATATTCTAAAATTGTATCATGATTTTTTTTTTGTCCAGTGACTCCATACCACAGCTTTCACTCCCAAAACTTCCTAAAGCTGTGAGTTCTTTACTGACCACGGTAGTTTCTCATGACCAAATTCTTTCTGAGATGAATGCAGCTTGGTAACTGAAAGCCTGAAGGAAAATGTGGTGAAAAGGCAAGAAAAGGAAATGATTAAAATGTGATTCCTAACCATATATTCAAGTATAAACAAGAAGATGACACATAGAGTACTTAATTACATGATTTTTCATAAGGTTTTTAAAAAAAAAATTCAATTCAATCACCTCAGATTCAGGTTGTAATAAGATTTTAACACAAATTCATGGTCATCCATTTATATACCTGCTTGGAATTTAATCGACTGCCTGTTGAAAGTCTGGCCACAGCGGTAGAGAAAAACAGGCTGTGTAAAAATAAATGCATGGATAGACACATGAAGTATAACATAAAGATGTAAAGAAGCAGAGAAAGAGCTTATGTGTGTGTAAAAGAGGAAATCTTACATGCGAGGCTTCGTGCAGGTGTGCACACGGGGTCACATTTTTTTAACCTCATCAAAACGGCCGCGCTTCAAAGATAAAGACAATATCATCGGGCGTGTGAGCGAGCGTTTCATGTGCGCGGATGCAGATCTCGTCGGGTTTTTGCAGCGCCGCATCAACCCTAGCGAGGCCGAGACCGTTTCCATAGCAACACATCCTTCCTCCATCCCACCACCTGTGGAGTCAGAAATGAAAGGATTTATGTGATGGAGGGAGAAGGAAGAAAAAAAAAAAAAAAAGGCAGAGGCAGAGAGGACGGGAGAAAGAGAGTGAAAAGAAAGAAGGAAAATGACAGAAGCAGAAAAAAAAGGAAGGATTGAGGGAATGAAAAGGAGATCGGAGGAGACAGAGGCGACATGAATGACATTTATAATGTACGACGCGGGGAGATGGCGAGGCGGAGAGAACGGCGAAGGAAAGAGATGAGCGACGGCAGAGAGAGCAGACCTGTGCATTTCTGCTTTCTATCGATATTAATGAGCAGCGCTGAGTAAAGATGAGGAATCCTGGTGTGTTATTCATTAGAGTGAGTGTGGGAACAGGAAGAGAGACGGGGAATGTGAGTGTGGCTCTCTTGGGATTCAGGTATTTGAAGCTGAAATCAATGAGAATGAGTTAAAGAGGCTCTCACTGCTTCATCTGCGTTCACTCGGCTCGGCCGGTCGGCACACTGTGACTATTTATACAAACAGTAGTAAAATCCTGTGTGGATAATGAAGTACCACCACTAGAAAGTACTGAAATCTGTGTTTTTGTTTGTTTTAATAGTGAGAGAAACTCAAATTGTTGATGTT
>NW_007578460.1:244675-247237 GCF_000690725.1 Stegastes partitus
GTCTGAGGAAGGTCAGAGAGCGTCTGTAAAAATGAAAGAAGCGAGCTTAGAGAGAGACATTCACACATTTCTACCTCTACACACTTGGGCTGCATGAAGTGCTATTTAAAATTTATTTAAAAAATGTCAAAAGTAGTCTCCCCAGTTCTGTCAGTTGAAAGTTGTGGGGGCAGAGGAATTCAGATCCTGTTCGACAAGCACTTAGTTTGAAGCCAACTGATGCCTTAACACGACACGATGCCTCTGACAGCTCAGATCTCTAGATGTCTACTTAAATAAGGAGCCTCCCGACACCGGTACTACCATACTATACAGTGCGCCAGAAAAGGATGTCCCAGTACATAGTATGCCAAAAGCAGTGTGCCCAAAATACCAGGATGCCCGACTGCATCTAGTCACACTTTTCAGTATGCAAGCCGGCGTGCTTTTCTGGTCATCCTGACCCACAATCCTCTGTGCAGCGCAACATACAACACGTACGTCTCCGGGTCTCACGCAAGCATAAACAAGCCTGAGTCACTGACAGACAGATGACAGCTCAGACTGCGACAGACATATGAGCAAGACGGTCAGAGCTTAAGGCGCAATGTAGTGACGAAGCAGAGCGACCCAGTTGTACGCGTACTGCATGCAGCGGTCCGTACTTTGTGTAGCAGCTGTAGTACTCGCCGAAAGGGGAAAGTATGTGATTTGGAACGCAGCCCATGCTTGTGCTTCGCAGGTGTTGCTGTTATTCAATAGATTATACCTTCATGTGATGTAAATACAGTTATTTGCTTCCAGTGCGAAGTCAGAGCTTCACAATGTGCATGAACGATTTCCTACAGTTGAACCGTTTGAGGCCCAAGCTGCTGCTTTGTTTGTGTTGACTTGATGGAACTGAATGGTTTCTTCTTACTGTCTAAATGGGGAATTGCTTCATATTGATGTCAACCACCTCTATGGACATGATTAGAGTATTTAATTCTGCTGCTGCATGCACTACATGCAACTGGACCCAAAAAGACTGATCCATAATGCAAGACTGGAACCTATTTTCTTTATTTCTTGGTGGCTGCAGCGAGTATGTTGCACCTTGGACTTTAATTTCTCGCTAATTTTAAAATGTCACACGTTAAACTTTAAACCAAACATGGATGTGAAGTCGTCTCTGGCACATTAGTTGTTTTTCATCTTTAAGAAATGTGTGTTTTCATTCAAATAGTGCAACAAAACCCAATTTCTGAACAAGTCTTTACATATTTAATATCAAAAATCACTTCTCTGTACTGACAGCTACACATACAGGAAACACTTGGTTGTTGCGTGTCAGTAATTCGTGAAAACATATTGCAATTTCTCCTCCAAGACAGACCCTCCATATTGTTTCTACTGGAGCTTTTGTTTGTTTGTTGTCCACCCTCTCCCCTTCTCCCTCCAGTCTGGGTCACCAAACGGGCTGGCGAGCCCTGACTGTCACAACCAATCAGGCTCCTCTTTACAGTCTGTCGTGGCCAATCAGAGTCGTCCCCCCCCCCACTGGGCCTGTGGGTGGTTTAGTGGCTTCCCCTCTCCAAACCGATCTGGGTTAAACAAAAGGCGAGGCCTGAGGGTCGGCGGCTCGCCAGCGCTGGCTAACAGCACTTGGCCTTGAGGCGCCATCACCCCCAAACAATCAGTCTGACACAAACACAGACAAGCCAAACTCTCTCCTCTCATTATGGCCATCCACACCCTTCACCAGAGGAGCTGGAAGCCACCCCAATTACCAGTGGGTTATTCTGGCACGGCGACAGCACACACACACACACACACATACACACTCAGATTCACAAACATAAACAAACTTTGGGCCGTACAGGAGTGAGGACTCTCCTTACATAATGCTCTTCAATCGTCTCATCTGAAGTGGGGGAAACAAAGACACTTTTATTCCGTCGGTTTTGTCTCATTTGGGCCTCAGCTGGTGTGTACCGGACCCAGGCTGAAACTCTGAACTGACTCATCGTGACTCGACCCAACCTGCACCCTGCGAGCTGAGCTGCCCGGTCCGAGGCTCTAATTGGGTAGAAAACATTGGTCATTGTTGGTTCAGTCGGCCTTTTAAAGCGTTCATTTCTCAAATCGCGCTCGGCAGATATCTCATGTAGGCTCATTTTGATGTCGCACAACAAATCTGAAGAATTGGTCGAGACGGTTCTTCATTAAAATTCAGAAAACCCAGAAGTTGAACTAACATCAGCACCATAAAGTTTATATCTGACCTTGGGACCAGCAGCTGAGAAACACCAGAACATCTAGTCGCTGCTCTAAAGCTTTCAGTCGTATCACTTGATCTCCATCATGGAGTTCGCTCGGTTGATTGTCGGATGAATTTATTTTTCTGGGCACTTTGAGGACGTCTCGTCCGTTTTTTGGCTGAAAGCAGAGGTTGAAAACTCTTTTTTTAAAATCTCAGAAGCAGCAGTGGAGAAAGCGGTGCCATAAAAAGGTCAATTTAGTGGCTCCATAGCTGTCAGTGAGAGGATGTCGTGATCTTTTAAACCAAAATGGACAAAAAGTCTTTTAAGTGCTCAGAAAAAC
>NW_007578460.1:247702-262081 GCF_000690725.1 Stegastes partitus
GTTTTCAAATTAGCCACGAATATTATACTTTATAATACGTCTCAGTAAAATTATCTGGACGTTGTTGTGTGTGTGTGCAGTCTAACTTTAACTGTGACTTAAATGGACGCTGATTAATTTCCTGTCAGTAGACGTAATCAGCTCCCTGTGAAACTTCCACGACACATTTGTTTGGTGCGACGCTGAGAGATCCGTTGTTGCCGTTTGTCAGCGAATCAAAGTCAGACCTTGTTGAGTCGAGTTCTTATTTATTGACACCTACAGACGTAACTGGGACTTCACAGCTCACAGACGAACAGCGTTTTACACTCACAGATCCTTTTATCTCTTCTCAGACGCTCAGTAGTTGTGATTTTCCTTCATATTTACTGAAAGAGATTCTCCCGTATGGGCCCATTAATTGTTCTCATGTGTGGCATCAGAGGCGTGTTATGCAGATTTTTTTTATTTTCTTGTGGTGTTTGTTACAAGTAAAAGGAATTTGGCTCATTTAGATGGAATAAAGTACATTTACACTTTATTTGCCAGGATGCAGAACTGATTCTGTGACCGTATTGCATCAGAACAAGCAGACAGTAAAGACGCTGCACACCGTTGTGATGCAGAACTCACTTTCTCAAGCCGCCACGCTGCTCCTAAACCAGCTGTCCGTCAAAAGGTTCCTCCTCGTTAATCCAATTAAGCTAATGAGGCGCTGAAAGGGAGACAACACCACTTAACTGGAACCGAGTCCAGAGATGCTCTGTGAGGATTCTGGCAGACCGACACCACCGGTCTCCGTTCTGATGGTCTGTGTGCTGAGGTGTGTAAACAAGAAGTCTGCTGTGTTGCTTTCTGACAAATAATTCTAACACGGACTGATGACATCTTCAGATTCATACCTTGTAGATAATTCCACTGGGTCCAGACCAGTTGGACATGTCGGCTCATGGATACTGGAGTCTTCACGTAGTTTTACAGCAGCTAAGTTTTCATTGTTGTTGTTTTTGTGCTTTTTGAATACTGTAAACAACCAACATTGTAATATATGCTGTAAAAATGTATATTTGGACAGTTTTTAACCACAATTTTTTTCTAACAGTTTGCTGGTATTTTACAGATTTTCCTGTTTTGTTAAATTACAGATAATAACTAGTAAGTTCACAGGGGGAAAAAGTACTGTTTTTTATATTATCTCCAATAATGAATTAATTTTTTTAAATTATTATTATTATTTTTACAATGTTTGACCCTGAAATTACAAAATTGTCATTGTATTTAAATCAGCAAGAAACATCAGTATTTCACAAACAATTGTCATTATTACAGTGTCAAATCATTTTTAACTGCTATTTTAAGATTTTCTAGTTTCGTGACATTACAGATAATAACTGATTTAATCTATATATATATTTTACATGAAGAAGAAAAACCAAAACAAGCTAAAATGTGTATAATAATAATGTTGACATAAAAAAGTTCCTATTTTTGCAAATCACATTTTATTCTTTTAAAATGTTTGACTGTATATTACTCCATTTTGCTGTATTTAAATCAGCTTAAAAATGCCATTTTTTTAAACAGATATCTTCACAGTTTTTAAATATTACAGTATTCCACCATTATTATCATTATTTTGTTTTTACTATTATTATCATTATTTATTTTTTGGTATTTTTTTCTGTCACCATTGCTGCCAGATTTTCATCCTCCCCCCCAAATCTTTTATTTATAGTGTACATACTGATATAAACAACTGAAAAACACATCAATCAGTGAAATGCACCACTCGTATGAATATCTTTTGGTAAATATTGGTACTTCGTGCACATTCACATGAATTTCAAGCTTCGCAGATACAGACTGCTCGAGCTCCAGTGACAGAGTTTCTGCTAAATATAGATGTACCGGCCATAATAACAGCAAATGTACTGTAGACAATGGAGTTACATAACCTTTAAGAAGAAAAAAAAAAATGATGTTGAGAGCTGAATAAAAACCACTTGGTGCAAAGTGTTGAACATTGAAGACAAACCGTCGTGTATGAAAACCTTCTTTCATCCAGCGTCCATATTCGAACCCAGCCAGCAATTTACAACAAATCAAACTCCTACAAATGATGAGCGCAGTGACCACAGCTCAGCTTCACATGGGATTCATCTGGATGTGATGTTTTAAAGCGATCGTGGTGAAAAACACCAAACTCAAAGGCCAGATTTTAACCTCATGGTAAAAGCAGATCGGAGGTGATTGACAGGCGACTCACCCTCAGCTGCCGTGATTTCCGTCCTCCACCCTTATTTGTACAAAAACGGGACTTTTCTGGCTCCAAAACAACAGCCAAGAATGAGGCAATGGTAAAACACAGTCTTCATAATGTCATGTCATTGCCAATAACCTGAGGCTGATGTCACAGAAATTATGCTCGTAATATTTATATCATTATGAGGCGACGTGTGCTGATAGATCACTGAAAGACTTGGTCCCACCTGTCAGGAATCCTTGCAAATATTGTCTCTTAAAACCCACAACTCTGGCTGATTTCCACTTTTTATTGAAGCGTCATATTAGAGGTGGAAATTATGAATCACTGTGTTGATTCAAATTGTTCCATTTAGTGCACTTTAACCATTTGTGGTGACTGACTGTCATTTGTTGATTTTGCTCAGAGCTGAGAAATTGCTCCAGTTGATGAGATGCTGGTTTGAACTGCAGCCATGACTCGATAATCCGACACTAAATGTAAAACCTTCTTTTATGTCGGATAGCAAGGCTGTCGGATTGTCAAGACGGAGGTCCAGATACGAGGAGGGCTTGATGCTGGAAGGATCATTAGTTGTTAATTATTGTTCATAGTTGTTATAATAACTAGTAGGGCTGGTCCCAACAGCACTTTCTGCTCTCTGGATATTCAGGCCCAATGAATGATGAATATTCGGCGTGGTCGGGGGACACTTCCACCCCGGGGCAGCGCTCCAACGGGGTGGAAGTGGTCGGAACGCATAGGCAGTACTTGGCTGCTGATGCTAGTTTAGGATAGTCGTCACGGTGGCGGTTTACTTCCGTACACACTGAGCACGCTCGCTGCGTGTGACGTCGTCGTGTCCTCTTCTGCGCATGCGGGACACTTTTGGGTCGTATGAAGTTCACACAGCAGATCACATACAAGTCGTATTGAACTGGAAACGTGAAGGAAGTCACAAAGAAATCCTCATTGAGCATCAAGTCCTGCAGTGTGAACGTAGCCAATCTGTGGGATTGTTCAGTCAGATAATACGCCGTCATCCTGATTGGTGACATTAAATGTCATGTCGGAGTCAGAATCCAAGGCTGTCGCTATGTTAAGGCTGTTTTTATGGGTTCTGTTTGTTTTTTTACTAAAAACCTGTCGGATAGCAGGTTTAGGATTGTTAAGGGTCAGATTATCGAGTCATGACTGTATTTGATTCAGTTCAGTGCAAAAGTATGCATCTAGAAACACAATAGCTCAGCATAAAGCGTTTTTTCCTGCTGTGTGAAGTTGTGTCAGCAACTTATCTCAACTTGGTTTGTTTATTTATTGCTGGTGATAAATCCAGCATTACATGCAGCATCCAGAAACCTGGTCCGTGTTTATCCTCAGCTATTGGGGTAATGATGAGAGGCTGAAATATTAAAAAATCAGGACCTGAATCAGACAATCAGAGACCTGGATAGTGTTGTAATCATGCATACATGTTAAATAATTATATTTGTACATGTTTAATGGCAATAAGATCTCCCAAAACTGGGATAAAACCTAACAGTGAGTCAATAAAGGTGTTAAAGAGAAGCGAGGAGCACAGCTGTCTTTAGTAAGCGCTCCCTCTTGAACCGGGAGCGTCACGCTGTAATCTAACCCGGCTGGAGCAGCGTGAGATTTGAGGCGACTGACAATCGATAGCACAGAGTGGATGGTAGATCTGTGCAGTTTCCCCTCAGCTACTGACAGACTGAGAGGGAGAGTAAAAGTCCGAGAGTCTTTCATGAACCCCGACAGCATCTCCTCCTCGCTCACGTTGTCACTCTCACTCTGTCTGTTCTCCATCCCTCACGCTGTCAACTCCTTCAGTTTTTTCTTTCCGCCTCTTTTTCTTTTCTTTTCTTTCTTTCTTCTTCTCTCTCTGTCATGAAGTGTCGCATCTCCCCCCATCCTCCTCCACTGTCATTATCTTCGGTTGTGTCGCAGCCATTACTGTCTGTTTTCCAGACTCTCCAGTTTGTATTCATCAGGCTTGTTGCAGCAGCAGGAGGAGGAGGAGGAGGAGGTGTTGGTTATGTTGAAGGCTGACTGGTCTACTGGGGAGATTCACCCAAACACAGCGCTCATCTGGGCGAGCTGTCACACAACCGTATCGCCTGTATCAGGTGTGTGCGGCTGACAGAAAACACAAGGGACGGACAAAGCAAACGAAGGCAATTGTGGCTGCGAAAGAGAGCGGCTGACATTTACGGCCTGAAATCCTAATTTCCTGGTGAGCATCAAGCATTTAGTGCTTTTGTGGAGTTATTGTAAAGCCTGTTTTTCAGCGTGTGTGCGTGTGAGAGGGAGAGAGAAAGCATGGTTTTGGCATATTATCCCCTGGCTGCTCAGTTGATGTGTTAAACAGCAGTGGATTGTGGGACTGCTGGAAGGATTAGCCCCAGAACAACCCCGGCTTCAAAGACACACCTCGCCGCCGCTGAGCCAGAAAACAAAAGCTTCAATAAGCTGAAGCCTTCCACCTGTCAAATGCCTCGTGGCTGAAGTGACAGCCTCACGTCTGATGGCGACAGGAAGGAGCCGTTACTCGCATGCATGCATATGGATGTGCATGTTCGAGTTGTTTATTCTTCTGCCGGCAGTAATGTCCTGCACACACACATTGACGGCTATATGATCCCGTTTACCGTCATGCGGATTAGCGATGAGCAGCCAATGTGATGGTTTCACAGTCCCAGATGCGGCGGCTCAATTTGTACACATCAGGCCGCGATCTCACACATCACATCGGGAGCGCAATCACGCGTCTTGTAATTACACTCAGACGAATTATCAAATTCCTCACCAGCGTCTGACACCGCCGTCTGTCGTGCTCGAGGCCATAAAATCTACCAGCAAAAGAAAAACAACAATCGAACTGTTTTAACCCCTGAATTTGTCAGATAGTAGCTCCACATTTGGTCTTTTATTGTTCCCAGATATCTTTCCATCTTGTGTTTTGATATTCGATATTCTTTCCATAAACTATTACTGCCTGACACTCTATTCTAGTCTTTCCTTATTATCCTCTAGTCTCTGCACATCCATCGTGATTCACTTTTATCGTAAACTTTTCTTTCTTTGTTTTTTTTGTCAACCTAAATTTTCCAGGTTTTTTTTTTTCTTTCCCCCAAAGTAATTAGGATAAAAGGTTTGATAACTGAAACTCTTCATGTCACTACGCCTCCCCACAGACTTGTACAGAAATACAATAGAGAAATGTTGGATCAACTTGAATGAATTGGTTTATCTGGTAACATGCATTTGAAATAAATTCATCCAAATTAAGTTGACAAGTAATTATTGTACCACTGGTCACTTGAAGTCAACTTGAAGTTTCCAATTTTTCCAACTTAGTTTGTTTGCTTTGCCCAAATCTAAAACCAAAAACATGACTTAGTCATTGGACTTACTGTTTGTTCCTTTTCTTTACTCTGTTTTTGGATTAGTTTTTTAAAAATGTGTACATTACGATGTCAGACTCATAATGCCAAAGGAGTAGTGAACCTAATTTGAAATACAAATACCAGTTTAAAGGGACAGAGAGTAACTTCAAGTTGATAAAATTCCCCAAAACTAAGCTGCCATCTCCAAAGCAAGAAGATAAATGCCATTTTTTTGAGCAGTACTTTACTTCAACTACAGCTCAGATATATAATAATATTCATAAAGTAATTAGTATGATAAAAAAAGAAAAAAAAAACTCGACCAACATTCATATAATCTTCAACTACATCCAGCTGTGTGTTGTCAAATTTGAACTTAGCCGTTTTCTTCCTGTTTCTAGAGTTCACTTAGTTGGATCTGCGTAAATAAAAGCAAAAATGTAAATTCTCAGTGCCTGCTTTTCTTTGCCACCATCTAAAACTTTGCTGGAGGTTGTGATAAATAATCAACTTGTGTAAATGGAGACTCACTGAGTGCTCAGGAGACATTTAGAGATTAAAACCCCGGAAGCTTAACATCAATCAGCAAAGACCCTCACAGATATCCTCGCATATGCCATTTGGTGGACGCTGTTAACCAAAGCTCCTTACAGGACCAAGAGTGCACGCATTTAGTCACTGCAGGGGGATCATGGAAGGGAATTGAACCCCCAACCTCTGTGACATGAATGTGTGTAAGTCCGAAACAGGGCACATAAATGTGGCATGAAGCCTTTTTGTAAGTGCAGATGATGAATGAATAATGTGGCCAGGCTGAATTTTAAAGCACGAGGCTGAGGGTGTTCCGTCTTTTCATTATTAAAGATAAGTAGATACGATTCCTCTGCAGATAAATGTGTCATGAAGAGGGACCTTTTAGTGCTTATTAAACACCAACTGTGAATAATGTTGTCCGTTCCTTTTCCTGAGGTGACGACAGCGACTGGCAGTTAACTTAATGAGCAACTTTACTGTCTTCATCAGGGGAAGATGTCTTTGACTGGCACCATTAGTCTTTAAGTGTTTGTCTAAATGCATCTCGTACCAGCTGAAGTAGAAGCACTTGGAATTTAAAAGAATTTATTCAATTAATTTCTCCTCAAAAATTGTCCGATAACAGATATAGTCTATGTAGTCAGCCTGATGTGCCTCTTAGAAAACACACTGAAGAAAAAATAGCAAGATTTGATGAAAGTCTGAATCACACAATAAGGAAACCCTACTTAGTTCTTTTATTGGATGCTTATAAAGACTCCAAAGAACATGTTTGTAACATTTGCTTCGGGGCACCATCACTGCATCCTGGGCTTAGCACCACAAGATGATTGTGTATTTTTTCACAGTAGTTTGTTCTTCTAATGCCATTTTATCTTTCATTACATTTACTTAGACCTCTACCACCAAGTGCCTAAAAAAATGACAGTTTCCCAATGGGACTTTTGTATTGAGCACCATTCGCAACTCAACTAGTTAGTAGCAGCCAAGTTAGCCAAGTTGTGTATTCGAGTCTTAGTTGTTATGCTGATTTGTAGGAGTGGAGTAAGCAAGAGCAAATGACATGTTATGACCCAGATAGTTGCATGTTAGAACATGCCTGTGATTGACCTATTGGAAGTATAGATTCTTTCAGACTCTTTTTGACCTGAGCTACACTTACCCACACAGATCTCGTGTCCACCCCGTGACATAGAGCTGGTTGGGTGGCAACTCTCATCATTGCTGAGGCATTTTGGGGAGCAGAGTTTACGCTCACAGTTGTCACCCTTGTACACTGTTGGGTCTGTGTCAGCACCGCTGACATGCAGCGAGCTATGGTGCTGCTTTGAATGGTCGCACGCTAACCGATTGTTGTGGCCCGGCATGTGCGGTTAGTGCATTTGCAAAATGGACGAGCTGGAGGCACGAGTCTGTGAGCAGCTCCATCGCTACAGGCATCTCTGTGATCAATCAATGTGGGAGCAGAGGGATTCCCACAGAACACAGAACTCATGGAGGGGAGATTGTCGTGACAACTGCTGCAAGCATTTCTGGAGAAAACTGGACGAAAAAAAACACCACAGCATCCAGCACTGGGTGTCTAGATTGTTATACCAGAGGAGATTTGTAGGCTTCATAGTTGTAGCTTCTTATAGGAAGCTCATTGTCTGTGTTGGAGGATTCAGTGAGAATGTCTGTGGATGTTAACCTTAAGGGTTTAGAAATGGCTGATCTGCCATCCCAGTTCATCTTCACCTGGTAGACTGTGAAAAAAAAGCTGTCGATTTGTGGGTTGTCTGAGTTCTGGAAACAAGCTTAATTTCTCTTGTATGATGCCATAACTGTCTCCTCCTCCTCCTCCAGACAATGCTTGTCAGCAGGACAAATACATTTTATTATCTTAGGAGATGTTGTTGCTGTTATTCAGAAGTTAGTTAGACGCTGCTGGTGTTATCGTGGACTTTCCTTCAGCTCAGACTCACCGTATTCAGAAGGAAAGTTGTTGCAGCCACCACCAATCAGTCTCTCCACTGTCTTCTCCGCATATTCAGTCTTCAGCTTTCCTACAATTGTCGAGACGTTGTCCCGTCTGAGCCTCCCCAAAATCATCACCTCCCCCCCTGCAGGGCGCACCCCTCAAATCCCTCCCCTCTCCAGCCCTGTAATCCGTAATCCCAGCTCCTCGCCATTCAAGTACATTAGTGAATTATTCCTTTAATCCAAAGGGGGGAGCGACCGCAAAGCAGCTTTCTGCATGACTCAACGAGCCGCCTTCGGATGAAGTAATCGACCGGAGGATAAGTATACAGCCAATCACGTCTCGTTTTAATTTGTTTCGCCCGCCAGACTCCTTGAGCCCGCTTTGTTCGTCCTGTAATGCCAGAAGAGTTTAGCGTGCAGAGTCATTGTGTGGCAGCGGACCACTGGTGTGTGCGGCCGGGCCTGGAAATGTTTTTGGAAAGACTGAGCTGTGCCAGATTGTGATTGTACGTTTATATTTACAGTCAAACAAACAGCAGCAGATGTTGCGTTTTCTTCTGGTATTCTCGGCTAATATTTGCAGTTTTCAGTCGATCGGGCTTTTGTTTGGGAGGTACTTTCACAGTGACATGCACAGTGGATACGTTGAGTTGGTACGACTGAGATCCATCTGAGTGAATTTAGAGGAGCAGGTCCTACAAAAAAAAAAGGGATGTTTTCACCGCTCTGTTCCCGACCGGTTTATTTTGAACCCGTTGATGGTTGAATATTTCATAGTAATGGTTCTGATGTCATGGTTTGTGTGAGATCAGCATATTTTCTACTGCCGGCTGCACAAAAGCGACTTTTTTTTTCCGCAGTTTGATGCTGTGTACATGTTTCGCAAGCAGTTTTATTCCTGCAAAACACGTTAAGAAGCAAAAAACATCCTGTGTAAGGTGACAGGTGCAGGTGCAGGTGTTCAGCAAGCAGCGAGATGTTAGTTATTGGAGTCTGGCTGCTGGTTTGGTCTGTTTATCAGCAGTTAATCTAACGGAGGCTTTAAAGGTTCTTCAGAACCCTTCAGTCTCATCTACATTAGCTTCATCACTTTGTGCTCGAGAACATTTCTGGCTCTGGTTGCCTCGGTGACTCTGTTGTATATTTCCAGCCTCATGTTTCGGAGTGAAACTGGCTGACCTAATAATGCAGTTTATTGATTTAAACCTTAACTTTTTCTAATATCCTAAACGATATGAGTTGTTGTGAATGCAGTTATACGATTGGGTTTCGTTGGGGACCACGTTGATGAGCTGTCGTTCCATTTTGATGTGTATCTTTGGCTGTAGTTGCCTCAATCATGTTGCTGTAAAGCTGAGATTAGTTTAATTCGGTACCTGCTCAGTTTATGTCACAGAACTTCATTAACATTCTCTGGTTGCCACATCACTGCTGGTCTCTGTCAGTGTGTTCACCCCTTTAGTTCCAGTCTTATATAGAAGTGCAAAATTCTCTTTATCAGAGTCATTACAATCAGGTCTGCACATGCAGACATGATGCATGTAGTTTTAGATTGTGGATTGTATTGTTTTAGATGTCTGTAGCAAATAAAAGTTCTCGAATGTGCCTAGAAATGATTTTTTAAAAGTCTTTCATTGCCGTTTTAGGAGTTGAGAATCATAATTTATCTAAGTATCAGTATCAAAGTAATTCAATAACGGGTGGACCCCCCAGTGTCCCACCCACTGGTGCAGATCACACTAAAGGAAACGACAGTTTCTGCTCCAAATCACTCATCTTTAATGGCCTGAGCTGGATTTACCTGTTGGGGGTTCATAGGCAGAAATTTAATGTTTAGTCCCTGTTGTTATAATTTGATTAAACACCGCTTTAGTTAGTTAGCATGTGGATATGGAGCCACTCTGAGAATGATTAATATTGTATTTAAGCAGTTTTGCACAGTGATTGAAAAACAACAGACAACCAGTGAATCAGGGTCTTTTTGGGCTCTTTGACGTCTGGTGGCACTGAGTAGAGTTTATAGTACAAATATAATGCAACATGCAGAAATGTCTTGTTTACTCTTGTTTTATTTTTTTATTTATTCAAATTTTCAGGGCGATTCCAACCGGGATTCAGTCAACGCTGATATTACACTTTGTCTGAGTCAGCATCACACAGTATTGGTGCTGCAAATCTGCCTAACGAGCCCTGCACTCCGGTAACAGGGCCATTTGAGGGCTTGAAGTTTTTGCTACGCTGATCAATACAAACCGTGTCCTTTTTCTAGAGTGAAACCATTTTCACCTCATTAAATTCACTGCAGTTCCCTCACCACAGACTGTTTTTTTCGCCCTCAGTCAGGCAACAGTGAGAGTTTTCATGCATCTTTGCTCAGAGTCTGACCATTAGTCCTTGAGGCTTGGCCGAAGGTTTTCAGTTCTAACACTTTAATGCAGAGTCCAGCTGTTTTGGGATGGATTTTAAAAACACTGTTTTCCTCTGAAAGCTTTAAAGCAAACTCTGACCTCTTTATGTTTATTCTAAGAAACTGTTTTTTTGTGTGTTTGTAGGAAATGTTGTTGGGACCAACGCCACTGAGCCGGACAACACGGCCAATGTCACTTTCCTGCTTAACGAGGAGGAAGGGCCAGTCAAGGTGAATGAGGTCATCGCCACGGTAACCGGGATGAGCAGCTCGGCAGCTTCTGACACAATCGACACTGTGACCCCGAGGGCGGGCCGAATCCCCCGCGCCGGCGAGGAGGAGGAGCAGAGCAGCGGCATGTTCGGTGAAACGGTGGTCCCAACGGTGGAGGAGGTAGGCGTGGCCGCTCCGCCCCAACTTAGCCCCGATTCTGCTGAGACAGAGCTCCTGTTGCCCAGCAACCCACGCCAACAGGAAGCCGTGGAGGGGGAGGAGGAGGAGGAGGAGGAAGAGCGTCTGCCGCACACCGACCCACCTTGGATCCATGCCAAGGATACCGCCGTGTTTGACCTGGACCGCCTTTTCACCACCACTGCCCCGCCCTCGCCTGCCACTAACCCGTCCAACCCCGACGTCCTCCACGTGGACTTCTTCGACCCCTCCTCTCGTGGGCGTGGCCTAGACCTAGCCCCGCCCTCTCCTTCATCACTGGCTCATGAGCTGCAAGGCGGCGACGCGACCTCCTGGGCGATGCCAGAGAACTACGACTACCTTACGCCCTATGAGGACGGTGTGTCCCCCACCGCTGATGAGTACACCTACAGCACCACGACTGATGCTTACGAGACCGACGAAGACCTCCGACTGGCCCCCGGGCCTCCTGCTCGCTCCAGGCCCCGAGTCCCAGGGTCTGGCTCCTTCAACCCTGGGGCAGCGCTCCCTGGTGTGGGACCTCCAGTACCAAACGTCCCCGTGGCAGCACCTCCAGCGGACTCCCCTAACGGATGTCGTGTGGGCTACCAGCTGGTAAACGGAAGCTGCCGCTCTCCCTGCGACATGCTGCCCAACTACTGCTTCAATGGAGGACAGTGTTACGTGATGGATGGCACGGAAGTTTTCTGCAGGTATGACGCAGCAGAAACTTGTTTGACACAAGTTGGCACAAAACAAAGTCACCAATACTTAACAGTACACGCTGCAGGTCCTCTAAATTGGGGAAACCCTTCAGTTGCATCAAAACTGACACCAAGTCAATACAAAAGTTGTGCACATGCTGCAGAAATCACTGCAAATTTCTTCCAATTTACTTCAGTAGCAGAAGTAGTTAAGGTAACTGAGATGTTCATCAAGAACAGCTATTAGCTTTTAGCACAACTTTCAGTAGAATGCATGCAAATGGTTTTATTTTTGTGCAACCATCAACATGATCCCTTTATCTACAGTATACTGACACGTATTTATCCACTCCGATATACACATACACATACATATACAATATACATACTGTTAAAGCTTTTGAACCTGCAGGCAAAAAACTCCCATTGCATGCATTTTCTTTTTTAGCAGAGGTGTTCCAACACTTGTAAATTGTACACAAATTCTGAAAATAGAAATATTTGGCAATTCTACTAATTCTACTAAAAAAATGAGGCGATAACAACCAACCATCTATAGAGTTATTCAAGAAAAAATAACAATAAATGAGCTATTCTTTCAAAAATATCTTTTCTATAAAATGTTCAAAGACCAAAGCATTGCAGCTGCATGAAGCTCCGTCAAGGTCGCTCATTTGCACGTATAATCAACAATAAATGTATTCTGCAGAACCAACGATGGGTTCTACGGGGCAATCAGACACCAGTGTGCAAATGGACACTTTTCACCTGATACGCAGACTCCATGAAACTACTGATGTAGTGTTCAGCTTTCTGGTCAGGAAGACGTGGAAAAGCTCGGTGGAAAAATAGAAACCATGAGAGTGTTTTATGAGGAAATGTCCTCTTGTCTGCCAGGCTGTACACTTGAGATCTGGACTCAAGTACAGTAAATGCAAGGCTTTGTAAACACAGACAAACTCAAACACTCACACAGAAGAAATTGCAAATTGATGTTATTTTTATAACTGCCGTGCACCGTCTCCACTTGTGCCCCATTACTGTGTGACCTGCCTCCCGGGCTTCAGCCACAAACTGCAGAAATGACTTTCCTCCGTACTCAATCCAATAGGTTTGCTGCGGTGATGAATCTAGGTGGAGGTCAAAAGTCAGACGGATTAAGAGAATCATTTATGAAAATATGGTGTAAGCCGAGTCCTCTGCCAATGGATCTGAAAGTCAACAATCAGAGTGCATCTGTGGATCAAAACGTCCCAATCTGTGAACTATACACCAGCGTTCACCACATCCCTGTGCCGGGTTCGGGATTAGAGCTGCTGCAGATGGGTCGGCGGGGGGGGTTGATGTGTGCTTTGTCTGATAGCTTTTCTAATTTCTAATACTGTATTATTACACTGGAAGGGATGTTGTCCATAATATGTACTGAATGGAATAAGAAGGGATCGATACCAAACCCGTATTTACAATCAGCCCGTGTGCATTGAGATAAAAACGGATTGATTTAGAGTTTTAATTTAAAATTGATTGTGTCCTGGCAAGATTCGTCTTCTCTCCAGCTTCTATCCCCCCCTCTACCTATAAGCATTTTAACATACATTCAGGTCACAGAACTCAGCGTTTGCCATCTAGAATGGAAAATGCATATCGACGTTTTACCAAGAAGGTCATCTGACGACACTTCTTGCAACTCTGAGGTCTTTTTCAGAGTCATGAAAGAGCCACAGTCTGGTCTGGTGGCATTTGGTTTGTATGCCCCACCTAAGTTTAGCAGCTTGGTCGCCAGTGGGACACGGTTTATCAAAAAGACAGATTTTACAATGAGGTGAAAATAATAGAAAATAGACGAAGCATGAATTCTCAACATCAGGTTCAACATCCCAAGAAACGTTCTACAATTGCCATTTTGTGCTTCCAGTCACCAATTAAACAGAAACATCATCCAAGAGGCCCAGAAATGATTTACACACTTTTAGACACCGTTGAGAGAGATACCGGGAATTGCAAGCAGTTACTAACCGAAACAGAAGTACTTAAGTTAACAGACATTTCATCACAATAAACAGAGAAGAGATCTAACGGCGTCAAATCCGAGGCTGATTTTACACACGTTTCCCCATAATCATAAAATAAATGATCCGACCAATCAGCACAGGAGACACTTCGAATTAGCGAACAGCTGCGCCGATTAACATGCAAATTTATGCACAGCGGCGATCGGCATCGTGACTGCAGCTGATGGAGAAAATATTAGTCAAAACTATTATTCAGACACGCAGACAACTGAAGATGTAAAATGTCTTGGACAACTGCCAGAGAGTCCAGATTTCTGAAAGTAACAAGGTCAGTGATTTCTGTGGTAAGACCCCCAACCTCAGTAGACCCCGGCCTCACGTCTCTGCCGTCTGCTCACTGAGGCCTGATTGTTTTCACCCCATGCTGTGGTCATGACCTTGATCCCTGCCAACCTTTCACCCCCTCCAAGACCGCGTTCATAATATGATTTGAATCGGAATTGGAGGATTTTTAAGATTACTTAAATACACATTTGAAAAAAAAGAAAAATCCGACATCTACTGCGATAATATAAAAAGATTTTAGCGTTAATTCCCATATGTGCTGCATGTGGTGCTACTATACAGTGTAAACTAGCATTCAAAGAAGCAAATTTTACATTTCTTATCTCGACATCGATGACAAGCGTCACAAATTGACAACAAATGTTTTGCAAAATTACAA
>NW_007578460.1:262584-300864 GCF_000690725.1 Stegastes partitus
GTTGCTAAGCTGACATTTAAGTTTGCAAGTTGACCTATTTGTGTATAGACTGCTGTGACGTGGCTGGTGAACAACAAGTGTGTAGTCTGTTTTAGCCTCTTTCTGGCTCTCTGCCCTCCAAGGTGAACATGGTCCAGAAAGAGTTCACTAAAGGTGATTTCAATATGAAAAGATTTAAGGTCAGTTCATGAGAATTAACACTACAGTAAAGGTGAGGTGTGAACTCCAGGGCGGCCCGAGGCAGCCTGACTCCGGAGACACGAGCTCCCCTGAAAACAGGATTTGTGAAATTTTGAAAAACACTGACGTTATGCTACTTTGCTCTGCTTTATTTCTATTTTCCCATCGTGGATCAGGCGGAAAATTACGCTATTATTTTCATGCATGAGGAGGATTCATCGCTAATTAGCTTTAATAAAGTTGCATCCATGCTGTTGCTGTTACACTATCGAAGCACGGCGGCACAATGTCACGAACTTCACTCACTTTAACCCCAAGATCAGAACAAAAACGTCTCTCTCGATGCCGACTGCCGCAAAACAGAAGAACAAACTTCCCCGCTGAGTCTGCAAACCGAATTGTCATAATTAATTTATTAATAGTCAGCATTTATCTGTAATAAATGTTGTGCTGTGATTACTGAAATAAACAGCGTCTCTCCTCGATGCTCTCTCGACCTCTGATGTGCTGAAAGATGCACAGCAGCAGCTAATTTGCATTTATGCTCTTAGTCATATTCATCATATTCTATTATAAGAATAACGACAAACAACGGTAAATGAGTTGCTTCGTAAATGTTGCATCTGTGGTGTAGCTGGAATCAGACGATGCACGCTTTCCACACACGTGCACCAGAGAGCATCGCAACCTCCCAACGTTCCTACAGGACAGTACAAAAGCAATGGAATACACACTGTCCAGTTTACTTTTCTTGTGTAGCCTCAAATTTTTTCCCTGCACTTGGATGTCCATAGAGGGGTCCATAGAAACTCTCACGGACATGAGTGGATGACGAAATTTGCAGCAAGGATGCACCCAGGGATTGGCCTTTATACCACAGTATGGATGGTGCATGCAGTGCCACTGAAATGAACCGCAGAATGTTGCCATTTTAAAGGCTGGATTTAATGTTTAGTGTTGGATTAAATGGCATTTGGAGGTGCAGCATCTCTCTAGACTCTGAAAATTAGTAGTAATCTGCCTATTTGTTTCAAGTCTGTTCATTTGGAATAACTGACAAGAACTTCTTAGTTTTCTTGAACTCTGTGCAATTACAATAAATCTAATCTGGTGATATTCTATTTCGTTTTCAGACCCTAATCCTAATCTCAACCATCTTGCATGCTATTTTAACATTGTGAAATGACACACAAAAGGCCTCAAATGCACAGATGTGACATGCAGAAGAGTTTAGGAGAAGCTACAGTGGAGGAGACCCACTCTAGAACCAGTGTTTGTCCTTTCTGGGCTGCTGTAGAAACATGAAGGACTCCATGTCAGGGGACCTCCTTCCTATGCAGATATGAATGGACCATTTAAATTGAACAAAAACACAGTGATTCATAGTTACAGGTGATTATAAGCCACTGAAAATATAATTATGAATATTATATTGCATTTCTGGGCCTTCAAATGCTCGTATAACTGACCCAAGACAGAAGCTGCTTGTAGTCGTGCCTCATTCATGTTCCCAGACGCCATTTAAGATATAACAGTTAATAACATGACAATACAGACTGAATCCCACCCATTTCCATCTACTTAGTGCATTAATTCAGCTGTAGAAGTTAAAAAAAATACCAAAACTCTAAAAATACTTTCCTGTTTGTGCCCATTTACCTTTGATTCTAACTGTGATCCCAAACTATTTTTAAACTACAAAGAGCAAAACAACGATTAAGACCTCATTAGAAAACACAGACAAATTTAGAAAACAAGTCCTGTAAGTACTCGGAGTAGCTGGAGACGGAGCAGGAAGCAGAAATAATCAGCACTGTTGCATCAAATCAACAGATTAGAAGTGTTACTGACAGAGAGGGAAATGGAGCAACGCTCACACAGCGCTGCCCGAAAAAAAAAAAACTCTCGCTAAGCGGACAACGTGATCCAGATATTTAGGGCAGATTTGGGGTTTCAGTCAGCAGATAGTAGCGTTGATGAACCTCCTGAGAGTGAGTCAGGCGAGGGCCGGAGAGATACTGAGAGGCGTTTGACTGCTGGGCAAAAACGTAATATGGGTCAATGGAGCGCTGGCAGAGATGATGACCAATATGTTCCTCTGTGTGTGTGTGTGTGTGTGTGTGTGTGTGTGTGTAGGGCCGTGCTTGCATGTCTAATTACACATGTGACTGACTTTGCGTGTACATATGTGATGCTTGTGTGTGGTGTATATCTGTGTGTATCCGTGCAGCTGATCTGAAGCCGCTTCATACATCAGACCAATTCAATTACAGCGGGATGAATGTTTGGACCTTTGGCCCAGTGCAGTTAAACACACGACCCTTTGAAGTGCTGTTTACTGACCTCAGACCAGCCTGCCATATATCTTTTGTACAGACAGAAATATGTCCCCACTAAGCTGGGGAGCTACCGTTCTCAGTTACTGATGACTACTTTAATTCTAAAAGTTAAGGTATGTAGTGATTATAGAAAAGACATCATTTAAGTCCCAATACCAGTGCTTAAGGGACCAGTTCAGTTTAGGTACTACAGTAGATGATGCATGGCCCCAGTTTGATGATCAGCAACAAAACATCCTTCAGCCACTTAGAAAACATCTATCTAATTATTGATATCAAGTTTATGCTATATTTAGAATATTTTTTAGCACTTTACTTTGCCATCAGACAGTCTTTTCCAACAGGGAACTGCAACTCCTTACATTCATCTCAAAGCCACCAGACTCCATTGACAAAATCCCAATTTTTACCTTGTGGAAAAAAAATGTGTTTTTGTTCTGCCTCAATTGATCAGTCAGTTTGTTTTTTATTTTGATGTTTTAACATGTTAGTTTGGATCTAAACTAATATGCTATAACATCAAAATGACACAATAACATACGAGCGCCTCACATGTTCTGCAAGATAAAATGACTATTTTTGTCAATGGAGTCTGGTGACTCTGAATGCAGAGGAACAACCGCTTCCATAGGACAAGGGCCGTCTGATGGCAAGGTGAAACGGTAAAAAATATTCTAAATATATCATACACTTAAACTGATATTGATTTTATTTAACTAGGCTTTTATTGAGGTAGCTAAAATTTGCTGACCCCGTCCACAGCATTTCATAGCTTTTGTGCAGGTCCTCCTTTCTGCTTTTCCACACTGAGGGTGTATCTAACACATTGACTACAGTCAATACACTGTCTACTTATACAACCTCCCTTCAAACTTCTTAAAAACTGTTCCTGAATGACATGAACTAATTGAAATGAGAAATTATTTTGTACTGATATTGAAAACTGACAAAACAGTAATTGCTAAAAACAACAACATTGCTCAGAGAAATCTGAACAAACCCTCTGCTCCTCCCCACAAACCGTCCATCTGCAGGTACACAGCGCTCACACCGAACCGTTACAGATGAACAGCTCTCATCTTGCACATCGCCTGCTGTTAGCAGAGTGTGTTTAAAGGGGCACTCCATTGATTTTACACATCAAGGCCTTGGGGAAACTGTTGGCTGCGTCTTTTCATGCAGTTGCACTGTTCAATTTCCGAGCGTCATTGCACTTTACCTCTCCCAAACAGTGGCGGTTTTATCACGTCTGCTCCCGACACCATCATGTCCTCGTTACTGTTGTCTGACTGCTTCTGTCTGTGCAGCCTCGGCCTCCCGGCATCAGCAGCTCTGCGGTGCGATGCAAGCGATGTGTGCTGGATTTGACGAAATCAACCCTGCTGATAACTCTGCTAAGTTGAGCCTAGAGACCTTAAATGTTAAAGGGAATAAATCATACCTTGAAATAATTTCAAACTTTATACAACAACAAACCAAACTTGGTCATGTGTGCCGTCTACAAAAAAATAATTTCCACATTTACATAGTTTTAAATTTGGTGTCGGTCTGTTTTGCAAACTGTGGTATTGGTTGTAAAAGATCTAGTGAGTTGCATGATGAGAAATATACAACCCAGTGTTTTGACCCACATCATGAACTAAAAGTTTGGATATTTCTGCCTCAGCTGCTTCCACTTTGTCCCGTCTTTTAAGGACATCTTCTGATAAACTGTTAACATGCTGTACGTTTGAGCTATAATTTGAGATCTAAAGTCGGTGCGAAGTTGCAAACAGACATTAAAAAAAAGCTTTAATATGAGCAAAAAGTCTTGCCGATGGTCTTGAAATGGCTGCAAACTGAAGAGGATCTGAGGGAAATGAAAGGGAAAACAAGTTCCTGAGAAGTTTGAGCTCAGCTGGAGACTGATCTGTCGCAGACACACACTTGCCGAGTTTATCTGTTGCAAGCTGAGCCACAGCACATGTCAGAAGCTGTCGTCTTCGCAGCTCAAGTCGCATATCGGCGGTCAAGCTCACTCAGCCGAAGCGAGACAAAATTGAGTTGGTGTTCAGTTTGAGCACCCTTTTATGACGACAGTCATTCTGTTAGATGTTAACCGTAAACCTCGGTCGGTTCGTACAAACACTCTGCGATGTGATCTCCTGTTTTCAAGCTATCTGCGGCATCTCCGGCGCTGGCTCCCCCTGTCCCTCTGACTGATGGAATCTGACAGCGTCGGTGTCATAAATCGCTTCCTCCTCTGGAGCTGCAGGACCGAGGACCATATTGGGAGAAACAGATGAGAAAACTGAGGGAGGGAAAGAACGAGGGTGTGTTTGTGTGTGTCAGGGACTGAGAGGACAGCGGGGACGGTGTTTATGTTCTGCCTGTGTAGAAAAAAGGCAGATGTGGGAAGAGAATGACGACGAGGGAGATGAAAAAGAAACTAAAAGAGTGGTCAGGAGAAAAGAGACAGAAAAGGAAAGAGAGACAAAAACAGAGTGAGAGGTGGACAGAGAAAAGGAGAAGGAGGTGGAGGAGAAACTGAGCAGAGAGAGAATGAGTCAGAACCTTACAGAGCCTGCCAGTATGGAAACGAGTCGGGCGAGCCAGGTCAAATTTACTGGTGTGTCTGTGTGTGTGTCTTGCAGCTTGATGTAATTAAGGGAAGCTTTGAGCACCAACAGCAGTTCGTATCCATTTTAGATTTCATGATCACATCATGGAAACACAATCGGGTACGCACTTAGGAGCACACACGCATAATAAAACCCGCACATGCACACACACACACACACAGGATTATTGGTGTATTAGGGATCACTTGGAAGTCAAAGAGCGTGGGGTCGTGGAATCAGGCCAGAGGTCAAACACACAGGAGATTTACGGCTGCAGAGAAGGCCGGGACAAAAGACAAAAACACACACACACACACACACACATGCACAGACACACAGTTTGTTTTTGCCAAGAGTCGTCTCATCTGACATATTCGAGCGTTGACTACACTCACACCAATGCACAAATTCGTTTTTTGGCCGCGTTCATTTAGCTGCAGGTTAAGTAAGTTTTGACTGTTTGGTTCATGGTGCCAACACAAACACAAACACACACACAGTCACGCAAACAAAGACACAGTCATCAGGATTTATTGATCTTTATGTGGTCGCGCTCCATTGAACCAGTTCAGAGTCTTTCAGCGTGCTCGGCTTCAGTTTTTGTCGGCCTCAAATTCCTTTAATTACTTTCGGCTCTTGCAGACTTGTTGAGAGGAAATCTCCGCTTTTAATATGCAAAATTAGTGGAGTTATGGTGTTGTTATTATGTTTTTTCCTTTCCGCAAAACACAACCAGATGCACACAGAGTTCATCTGATTCCAAATCTGCCACAGATTGATTTAACTCTTTAAAGTTATAACGGCTTTTCATGTCCGTTATTACGATATGTGAAGTCTGGGGCTCGTTAACTCTGAAGTTAAAGAACACACCGACCAGAAACCTTTGAAACTTTGAGCAAGAGGTGCTGCAGAAATACCATTGATATGCTAAACTGCAATTGGCAACACTTGATTTAGTGCTTAGCGGTAAACTTACACATTTTGGCATCACCCAGATTGATCAACTACAGATGAAATTTCAATCTGTTCCTCAGAAAAAGTTGGTCTACATGAAATTACACACAAAAACCTCTCATTTGTTGATCCCCGCAAAGGAAGTCTTGCTGGAAACATGATAATAAATTCAACACCACTCGTCCCCAAACGTTAAACATAAATGCACTGTGTTTTCTTTTTTGTCTCTGTTATCGAATAATAATAACTTCATTTATAAAGCAGCTTTTAAAAACAGAGTAAAGTGCTTTGACAGACAGGCCCCAAAAAAGAGGATGCTCATTAAGATAATATTACAGCAGAAACACAGTAAAGCAGTGGAGAAACAGAGGTAAAAAAAAAAATGCAAAATGTAGAATACAGAATTTCACTATAGATTAATTCATAAAACAAACACCAAGTGATACAAATAAAACAAGAATGGGAAAAATATAAATCCACGAATACAGTCGTGACTCGATAATCTGACCCTTAACAATCCTAAACCTGCTATCCGACAGGTTTTTAGGAAAAACGAACAGAACCCATAAAAACAGCCTTAACATAGCAACAGCCTTGGATTCTGACTCCAACATGACATTTAATGTCACCAATCAGGATGACGGCGTATTATCTGACTGAACAATCCCACAGATTGGCTACGTTCACACTGCAGGACTTGATGCTCAATGAGGATTTCTTTGTGAGTTCCTTCACGTTTCCAGTTCAATACGACTTGTATGTGATCTGCTGTGTGAACTTCATACGACCCAAAAGTGTCCCGCATGCGCAGAAGAGGACACGACGACGTCACACGCAGCGAGCGTGCTCAGTGTTTATGGAAGTAAACATGGATGGTAACGGTGGAGCGTATCTGCCACTCCCCCGCCGCCACCGATGGAGGAAACAGAAGTGTGAGCGCTAACTAAACTAGCATCAGCAGCCAAGTACTGCCTGTGTGTTCCAGCCAATTCCACCCCATCGGAGCGCCCGTGCACAAGCGCACCAGTCAGTTAGGCTGAAATCCAGCGATGCGTAGTGTTCTAACAATACACTAGTTATTATAACAACTATAAACAATAATTAACAACTAATGAGCCTTCCAGCATCAAGCCCTCCTTGTATCTCGACCTCCGTCTTGACAATCCGACAGCCTTGCTATCCAACGTTAAAGAAGGTTTTACATTTAGTGTCGGATTATCGAGTCACGACTGTATATATATATATATATATAAGGTATAGCTAATGGATGAACAGACAGTACACTCATGCACTCTATCTTAAATGCTGATTTTTCCACCAAACTTCATGTGAATCTATTAGTGGCTATAAGTGGATGCTGTCCCCCCGACTGGCACAGCCCCTGTTTCCCATATCCACTTAATTTTCCATTATTATTTGAGTGCATTAAGATGAATCCATGTGTCAGCCTCTTGAGGGCAACCTGACCGTCTTTTGAGCTAATTTGCCGTATTCTGCTGTAGCAAGTGTGACACAGGACACATCTGCAAATCGGTAATTGGTTTGCAGTTTATGGTGCTGTGAGTGCTCTCCGGGGACGCGGGGCTTTATGTAAATAGGCTTTGCTTACATTCGTATCCGCGGATCTGTGCTCAATGAGTCATTTGCAGCGCTAACCAGCCTCGCTGTCTATATAATAGCACGAAGGTCTGGCGCAGTCTGTCGACAACAGAGACAGACAACTGCAGAAAATGATGCGGAAATGTGACAAGAAAACAGAGACGTGCTAAATTAGGCACACAGGAGGCGAGTATGTGCACCAACAAAGTGTGCTTTTCTGCCTAGTTTGTGTGCAGAATCTGCAGTGTTTCCCACTTTCGGCAACACCGTTTGTGAACTTGTAAATGAAACAGAAGATAATTTGTTCATAGATGCTTGCCACGCTTCTCGTCATACTTTGCCACTTTGGCCTAAACTATGGAAAAAGAAAAACTTCATCCAACAAAACGTCTCAAATGTATTTAAACATGATTATCGAGGGCCGAAGCGGTCGTATTCCTCGTACGCCAAAAGGAGAACACCGATAATGCCGTCATGTTTTCAAATCCCTTTTCAAACCGAGGGATTTAGCTTTACTGGCTGATTGAATGGTCCAGTTTTTTCCTCTCCCGTGTGGCTGCTAATAAGGTTATAATGGTTCCATCTGCATAATGGAAGCCGATGTAGTGATATTTTATTTAAGCTGGTTTGTTTTGAATGTGCTGCAGAGGACTCGGTGCCTCGGGGAAATCTAGGAGGATGGCTGATGAAAGACAAAAAGCATGTGACCTAAAATAACACAACAATTGCATGTTTTCAGACGGAGTTGGCTCGCACTGTAAGATCTGTATCTTTTTGTTTATTTATGCGTTTGATTTTTCTGAGGGAGTTCCTCTAAACCGAGTCACTCGCCGAGCTGCCCGGTCTTTCAGACGCGATGAGCATGTTGCAGCACAGAGCTCCCGTCTTCATCATCTGGTTTATTTTTCATGATCTGTCTCCCATTTGATCAACGTATGTCGTATTTACTCAATCGACAGACAGTCGCTGGTGACAGGCAAAGACTGGTGACGCTAGTCTACTCGTTGTACAAAGAAATCCACAACAATACATGTGAATGTAAAGGAAGGGATGGGTACAAAATGTTTGACAGTAGGTGGTTGTCCACTGCAGGACTTTGGGGCAGATCAGTGTTCATGCAAATAATACAGAAGATTGACCTTTTGTGGTTTTATGTTTTCATTGCAGTGGAAGGATTTGAAGTTAATGTCCCATAGCAACAAAAATTAGTAACTAATGGACATAACTCCAGTTTTATGGGAGACTATATGGTGAACTTTACGTTGATGTTGGCGATGGCCGAGAGGAGAGAACCGTTACTGGAAGAGGAAATCCAAAGAGCGTTAAAAATGACGCTTAGCCCGTCAGTTTTGAGTTTTGTTGCCCAGAAGTCCCAGCATTGGATCAGTTTTTTCTTCCCCAACAATGAACCTGAGAGAGAGGTCCTCTGGGGGAGAGTTCTTACTGTCAGAACATGCATGGCAAATTGCTTAATACCAAATCCCGCTACTAATGTCAGCCTTATTATCTGCCTTTACAAGCCTTAACAAAATCTTTTGGTCTAAACAGTCCTCCACAACACCCCACCCCATGCACAAATATATTCAGTGTGGCCTAAAACCAAAGAAAAGCTCCACACCAGCAGGTCCTGTCCATTTTAGCTGGTGAGCGCTTAAAGCGAAGGTATTTCAAGGCCTTTTATTACAGGTTTCATATATCTGAGTTGTCATCATCAACTAGTGATCTTCTCTTCTCAGCCCGAGGAGATAAAGCTATTTAATATTCCATAACTACATCTCACTTCCAGTATAGCAAATCTAAACTGACACATTTCACTGCTTTGCAAAGGTCTCGGAGATGTTTCTTTCCCATCCTGTAATAACGTCAGGGAGGTGTCTGATTGGTCCCAAATTCACTCTGGGAGTCTGAGATTACACCAAGAGACGGAGGACGCTGAGACTGACTTAATCCAAAAGGACTGTGGCAGCTTCTCCTACATGCTCAAAACAACCCACCTGCCAAGTACCTCCAAACACTTTGTGCGAGCATGAAGTCTGCATGAAATCTGTGCACAGTCCTGTAAGTGGTGTAACAACATCCAGGGCAGTAGTGATGTCTCACACAGCTATTTTTCATTAACTTTAACTCAGTCAGGCATCTTTTCCTTGTTAAAATGAAGCAACTATAAACTCTTATCCTCTGTCTTCATTAAAGTTTTAATCTGATGAGATCAAACTTTGTGTCCACAGTCTTTCCCCTCCTCTCTGTCATTTTTTTCAAATCAAGTCCATTTTTTTTTTTAATCCTGCCCTCAGCCTGACCCGTGGTTTCCCTTCCCCACCCACAACCCTCCAGCCAAATGAGAAAGTTTGCTGTTTTATTCAAAAAAGAAACTCAAATGAGGTTTTGGTTTGGTGCCAGTGTCAGACTTAGTGTAATGTAGTTTTCGGAGGCCACACGCTGTACCCTCTCCTGTCCTCTGCTGGCCCTTCGTCCTCACATCCGCTTGACTCACTTTTTCCTTCCTGCTCATTCTCTGCAGTTATTGCGTAAGAAAATCTGCTTCGCTTCAAGGAAGAAAGGTTTAAAAATAGTGTTGTTTTCATGCAAATCTGGGGTTTATATTAAAATATGCAGTAAACACCCTGCTGTGCCCTCTCCTGTCAGTCCACACCCGGCTCTGTCGGGTCCGGCCTTCTGTTTGGACGTTCGCTCCCGCTCTAACTTTCCAAAGACCTTTTTTTTAAAAAATACATCTGCTTGCTCTCCCTCCATACGGCAAAAGAAACCCTGCTTCCCCCCTGAGGTGAGCATTAAACATTAAACAGAGAGCAAGCCCTACTATCACACAAGCAGCACAATCCTAAAGCTTCAGTGCTTCCATCAGAGGTCTTCATGGGTTCACTTGGTTCATGGACCATCCAGACTCTGTTCAGCAGAGCCGGGTGTGGTAGGGTCTGGTTTTACTGCTGCAGGTCTGAGGTCCATGTGTCAGTATATTCGATAAGTGAGTGGATCTGAATGGAGGTTTAGGCCTAAACCCTCGGACCTGTCAGTCCTGCATGACCCTCGCACGCTCCCCTGTCCTGCCCTGGATTTCTTCTCACTACCCCCCTCGTCTCCTCCATTCTCAGCCTCCATTACCCCTCATCAAAACCAACAGGGGGTCTTATTAGAGGGCCACAGCCCCATCTGCACCATTGTCATCCTCTGCAAGTTAAAGACTCTCTCTTTTTCCATGCCATGTCTGCCTCTCCCTCCCTTGGCCCAGCGGGCCGGCCTAATCAGGTAAATATTGAGAGGATTTGTGAGCGCTTTGTAATGTGGCTTGGGCCGCCCCAATGCTAATTCTTCTGTATTCCTGCCGGGCCGCGACGTCGCTTTAAATGCGTCTGTGGTGAGCCGCGGCAAGGGAGATAATGACGGGTTAGGGAGGGAAAAAAACTGTGCTGTGGGACACAATGGGAAGGCCTGTGGGACGCGTGGGAGGATTTACAGGAGGGAAGGAGCGGGAACGAGTGAAGCAGGCCGATGCGTCGCAGAGGAGACGAGTCGGGTGCTTTTGAAAGATTTTTGACAGGAGAAGTTTTTCTCGTCCCCGATGAGGAGTCATTCCCAATTTGATTTCTTCTCCTTGCAGCTGCTCTAGACGTGAGATTTTTGGAGGAGGAGGAAATCCAATCCTAAAGATTGTCTTCAAAAGTCAGCCAAGAGCGACTTCCTCCTGCGTCATCTTGTTAAGCTATTTTCTAATGGATAGGGTTGAATCCGTTGTGTATTTATCTTATTGTCAGCACCACCTACCCCGCAACAACCCCAGAACTAATAACATGTTAGTCATCTCCCGGTGCTTTTTTGACTTCTCTGCCTTGTCTGCGGCTCCTAATGCTAAGCTAATTGATTGCTGGTGAAGACATTGATCTTTAACCGTATTGACCAAAAGGGAAGACCTCCCTCTGTTGGAACGAAGCAGGTCCTTTACTCTACAGCCATCTGATGTAATTTCTCTCCAGCTTAAATGTCACAAAGATGATTTCCAGCGAGTTGTTTTTTCCAACATTCATCCCTAACAAGTGTTTTAAGAGACAGCGTCAGTGGCAGAAATGTACTCACAATGAAGTATGAAGTCATAGTCTTGGTTTTGTGTGTTTAACAAAACTGAGATGGTGAACATCACACCTGCTTCACGTGATAACATCATGTAGAGCCTGTGAGAATGTTAGTGTAAGTATTTACCGCACAGAGCCACAGGCAGGACTGTAAACTTTTAGTCTTTTCAAAACCTTTTGGACGTTAATGGAGCCCTGTAGCTTAGAGGGAAAAGATATATCAGTTTTTGGCTACACAGTCCATACTTGTTAGCAGTGCTCATCGCTGGCTTTGGTTTCCTCATTCCTTTACAATTATAACAAGATCACAACATTCACTCTGGACGACTCACTTTCCCTCGTAATGTCAAAGAAAAGTAAAGAAAAAAAAAAAAAACCCAGTTGCACAAACTGAAAGGAGAGACGAGATTCAGCTGGAGGCGCTCGGCAAAGTGCAGGAGGGCGGGAGGGAAGACGAGGAGGTAGAGAGCCAGTGAAGGAGAAAAAGAAATCTTCAAGAAGACGAGCAGCAGGAGCGAAGGAGCGGGAGGCAGGGAGGGAGGCAGGGAGGCAGGGAGGCAGGGAGGCAGGGAGGGAGAAGGACAAGAAAATGGGGAGCTGGCCACTAAAGCAGAATTGTGTCCCTGTGGACGGCTCAGCGAAGATGCATGCGTGTGATGGCATGACATATCAGCGCCGCGTCTGCTCCGTTTGCCGCTCAGCTGGGTTGCCATGGCGACCAGCACATCCTCGCTTCTTCACTTTATGCATCCCTCTCTCTTTTTTTTTTTACTCCATCCCTCCCCCACCCACTCCCTCCCTCCCTCCCTCCACCCAACTCCGACTTACATAAACCTCTCCTTTGTGCGAGCGCAGAAACACTCGGAGGTTGAGTGCATCGAAGTCTCCTAGAAAATGTGATATCGGGCTTCATCGCTCCTCTCTCTTTCGCTCTCTCGCTTTCTCGCATATGCCCACACTCAAAATGTCTCCTGGCTCGTTGCCAGCGCTTCCCTTTAGCTGGTAAAATAAAGGCGTGAAGGATTCAGGAAGGATGCAGGAAGTCGGCCGGTGAAAGAAGCCTGCTTAGCATGTAGAGAGCGTAGCCGGAGCGTCCGTACACCCCGACACCTCCGTTCACTTTACATTCGCTCATCTGTGTGTGCGTGTTGATCTCCAGTCCAATAGGTGACAGGAAAAGAGGGGATATGCAGTTAATTGTTTTGCTAATTAAAGTTCCTTATCACTCATTTTTGCGGTGCGATCACATCAGCGCAGCGTTTTATGCATTCGGTCGGAAATGTGGTTTCGTGCCGAATGAAAATGTTTCTGTCGTCGTTTTGTTCATGAACGGAGGCTGATGGAAAACTTTGAGTGTCGCAAACAACAAGAAAATCTGATTTTCTTTCTGAAGTGCAGCTGTAAATATGCACCCTTTTTTGTTTGTTATTTTATAGAAATACCCTTTAAATCATGTTTATTGATGGGGTCAGAGAAGAGTAAAGGATGTGAATCTTCTAATGTGTTGAGCGAATGGTGGATGTAAATGGAAGCCCCATCCTTAAACATATCCTCCTTTATTGTTTATTTTAATCTTAATTGAACCATAATTTACAAAATGAGCATTATTCTGTATGAAGGAAGCCTCAAAAATAGCAATTGAGTTAACAAACCCATCAGGAAAATGTTTACTGAGATAACAAATCAAGGGAGAAGTTGAGTCATTTTCATATAGACTTGTGACAATGTGACTTTTTTCTGCAACCAGAGGAGTCGCCCCCTGCTGGACATGAGAAAGAATGCAAGTTCAAGACGCTTCACACTGACCTCGCCAGCTAACTTGTGATTGACAGTTTGTTATCACTGTGCATAGTGTTCGTGGGATCGCCACTCAGATCCACCTGCTGGTTTTAAAAGTTCAAGATGAACAAATTCTAAACTCAGGGCTTCATAGCATCAGTCCACAAACCGATTGGTGATGTCACACTTGCTACATCCATCTTTTTTTTTTTTTAAATCATCTATAAGCCTTAGAACTGGAAGCAGGGGGAAACATGTGACCACGCTCTGTCTGAATATCAAAAGTGCACCATAATACAGATTATATCACAGCCTTAGAGTGAGTTTAGCTATTTCTTGATGAATAACGGTTTCTTCGTCCACCCGGCGACTCTGTGCAGCATCTCTGCTGGTTGCCTGGCAACCTCACGACGAAAACCAACTGCAGCCAGCTGTTGTTCATCTAGAGATAATTACAGCATGTAACTTTCCGTGAAACAGCATTTTGTGTTTAGCGGTGAACCTCAGAGGTGTTCATCGTCATGTTTGTCAAGTTGCAGAGCCAGACTCATTATTTACCCTTGGTTCCAACCTTTATGCGAATCAAGCTAAATGCATTATGGCTTCATCTCAGATATTAGAGTTGAACTGATGTGCTCATCTAACTCTGCTCGTCTAAAGCGAAGAAACTAAATGAAACCATTATTTTAACCCACGCAGCAGGTTAGGGTTAGTCAGTGAAAGTGTCTTCTGCTATATCTCTAAAACCAGAGATAAACCTTCTAATGGGAATGTTTTCAGTATGTCCTCTGGTCACGTACACAAGCCACACATTTCTCCACTCATGTGACAGTGAGGCAGCGTTGCTCGGTAGCCATTATAGTCTCATTAAGTGGTAAAATAGATTTGCCATTTTACACGCCAAACAGTCTGTAGACGAAGCCATCTGCCTCTGTTGTCGATGTCCCCGGGCAGACACTGTACTCTGCCAAACGGCTATGAAGGGACTCTGGGACTCAGATGGCCTCCGTGTGTGTGTGTGTGTGTTTTTTGTGTGTTTGCGTCCACACATGTGCCCATAATGTACATCCACACATGGATGCCCTTATGCATTGTGCCAGCTCTGATAAACGTCTTTTCTGACCATGTATGTTTCACAGAGACTACGTGTGACCGTCGGTGTGTTTGTAGACAGAACATCACCTCAGGCTGTTTATTCTTTTTCACTTTCTATTTTCAGACACATAAAGCGGCGACATTATGGCTTTTGAATAAAGCGTCGTTCAAAACCTGCGGCCGGCTAACGCTCCTGCAGTAGATGACTTCACGATAACCATAAAGATTTATGTAACGTGCAACATGCTGCGGGATTTTTGAAGTTTTGTTTATTTGTTTTAGATTCCACACCAAAGTAATTAAAGATAATCAAAAGCAGAGGGCGAATCCTGAACATTCATAAACACACGGAGGCATTCAAGTAGTGCTTAAAAGCCAGATGTATGAATGATCACTGCCGTAAACTAAAACTGACACGCTTACACACAATGCTCCGAGGAATCGCTGAGATGTGGTTTCAACCCACTAATCATGACCTCTTTTGTCGCTCTGTTTTTCTTCCCTTTCTGCTCTCACCAAATTTCATTTCACACCTTTTATCTTTCCCCTCTCCCTCCTCTCTCCTCCCCCCGCGACGTCTCCATATCTCAAAACCTTTCCTCTGTCATTTATCATTTTGTTCTGCTCTGTTTCCTTCCCCTGACCTCCATTTTTCTCTTCACCTGGCTCGTATTTTTTCTTTCAACCTGTCCTCTGTACCCGCTCTTTCTTCTCTGTCTCTGTCTCAGATGTAACGTCCAGGATTACATCTGGCACAAGGGTGCCCGCTGCGAGTCGGTGGTGACCGAGTTCCAGGTGATGTGTCTGGCCGTGGGCGCCTCGGCTCTGGTGGTCCTGCTGCTCTTCATGATCATCGTCTGCTTCGCCAAGAAGCTCCACGTGCTCAAGACGGAGAACAAGAAGTTGCGCAAGCGCAGGTGAGGCTCCATCCAGAGTCGGAGCTGTTTTTTACAACAGCACGGCTTTTGGTTTTAGAAGTAGTCTGATATTTTGGAAAGAAGTTTTATTCACTTTCTTGGTTGGAATTAGATGAGAAAATTGATACCACTTGTGTGCACATGGTAAATAACAGCAGCCAGTTAGCCGAGCTTAGCACAAACACCAGAAACAGGAGGAACCATCTAGCGTCCAAAGGTAACACAATCTGCCCAAAAATGCCTTTAAAACACACCAATTATTATCATATACAAAGCCTGTTTTTTATGTTTGGAGTCATTTCTGCCATTTTTTTTTTTACCCCAATTTTTATTTTGCAATTTAAGGTGCAGATCCTCTTATCTTTGGACAGAGCCAGGCTAGCTGTTTCTCCCCGTTTTCAATCTTTGTACGAAGCAAACCAGCTGTTGACAGTAATTTGACATTTAGTGTAAGGTAGTCGCAACATCTGACAACATACAGACACTTAATCCAAAGAAAAAGGAAAATTGTTCAATAGAATGTTTGATTGATTCATGTAAATGCATCAGATGCAAACTGCTATGAAGGCACATAACAGATATGCAAACTTCTCCCTGGCTCATACCTCGATAGCAGAGCCCCTTCGCCATCCATCACTTCACATCCATGCAGGTCTCCCAAGGCCTGCTAGTCCACGGCCACCTTGTTAAATAAGGTGGTTCGATTCAATGTAATGCCAAGGTCGATCAGTGGTTAGCACCGTCGCCTCGCAGCTAGAAGGTCGCCGGTTCACGAAGATTTTTAATGATCTGAAGAGAGGACATCCTTGGACCCTTTGACAAGCCTGACTGTCTTTTTGGGAACCACTGAGCTACAGTGTCTCAGCTTAGATTCAAATTCTGCTGGTGTTTCTTAAATATCCAGCATTTATATCACCTGGCCCTGCTGTACAGACATGAGGGTCGTACTGATGAACTCTTCACAATAAAGCACCTCAGCACCTTTCCTAAAATGTCAAACTACCTTTAACTTCAAATACTGGAAGCTGTTTGCCTCCATTCTTTATAATGCATTGTCTAGCCCCAGCTCAGATGGATAATTCAGTCCAAAGAAAAAGCATTAAAATATATTTAGTCCGTCTTCAGTCTGTCTGTCTATCCATGGAGGCAAATCTTCAGTATGGGAAAGATCTTCCAAGTCTGCAAAGTAAGAAGTTTCTATTGAAGAAATATACAAACCCAGGTGAAACTCCCCTTTTTCAGATTCTTCTTTTTGTGTGGTACACATCCTGCGGGCTTCACACTCTCAGTCGGTGGATTCATTTGTCGAAGTTTAAAAGATCAATCAACCAAAACTAAAAGCTGAAGCGTTTAGCGCCTTGCTCAGAGCCATTGTGATGCAGCAGATTTATTATCAGTGACCCAGCAGACACTGAGTCTCAGCTGCGCTACATTAACCCCTCATCGATGTTAAAGATTGAACCAGAAAACTGTGTTTCTTTGGCTGGCGCTGCCTCTGGGCCGAGCTGCAGCCCGGGCTCGTGTTCAGTGTGGAGTTTAGAGAATGACACAGGCTGATACAGAGAGAGAGAGAACACAGAGGGGGAAATGTGTTTTTCTTAGAGATAAAATCTAAAAAAGAAAAAAAAGAAGGGAAAAAAGCCTCTGGTCCAACAGTATTAAATACTCATTTAAATTCAATCAATATGTCAGTGTTGTCTAGAAGTCTTAGAAGAGGAGAAGTAGCTGGGAAGTTTAGACGCAGCAATCCAGAGTAAGACTGTGGCACATATCCATCCATCCATTATCTGTACACCGCTTAATCCTCACTATGGTGGCGGGGGGCTGGAAGGTCAGGTAACCAGTCTATCACACTTAGAGACAGACAACCAAGCACACTCACATTCACACCTACGGACAATTTACAATCACCAATTAACCTCAGCATGTTTCTGGACTGTGGGAGGAAGCCGGAGAACCCGGAGAGAACCCACGCTGCACGGGGAGAACATGGAGACTCCACGCAGAAAGATCCTCACCGGGATGTGAACCGGCGACCTTCTAGCTGCGAGGCAACAATGCTAACCACTGAACCACCTTGCAGCCCGTGGCACATATCTGTGCTGTGAAATCTGCTGATTAATCAGAAGGAAGCGATCTCTTAATTCACAACAACTCATAGTTTCTTGTGGAAAATAACATCCTGCAAAGTTGGTTTTCTCGGTTAAGAGAAGCATTAAGCACTGACTGTACAGTAGGAGACAGAAAATAAAACGTCTTTATATGTCATATTATCTCCACTTTCATTCCGTCTCCGCTTTCAGCATCAACCCAAATTCATTTGAAAACGGCAGAAGCAATTCTGTGCTTTCAGCTCAGGACAGTCTCCTAAATTTAAAGCGACGTCAGTATTACCTTCCTCAGCCCCAGGCGGTAGCGAAAAATAATGACTTGTGAAGCAGACTCATCTTGGTCCAATATTTCTTCCTCCTCGTCTTCTTCTTCCAATGGGTGGGAGATGGAAAGCTGGCTGTAGATTTGAGCCGGCCGTTTGCTGTAGAGAGCATCTTTCCTGTGACTGACTCACAGAACATTAGGATTTTTCTATAAAAATGTAGATACCAGGTGAGGGAATTCAAGCCTGAGGGAGACATCAGCGGTCTTGGCGATTATCACAGTTTATAAAACATATGTTTAAGGTCTCCATTACAGAATTTTCCCACCAGAAAGCGAGGTCATATTTTAACTGTAAAATGTTGCTGTTACTGTTGACAACTAATTTAAAGTGAGGAAACAGGAGGAATCTAGAAGATGTTTAATGATCTGAAGAGAGGAGATCCGTGGACTCTTTTTGGGAACCGCTGAACTACAGCGTCTCAGTTTGGTTCGAGGAAGGCTGGAGATTTTGCAACCTAAACTTTTGATTTTGGCTCAATTCTAAATCTACAATTTAATCCTAATTAGAAATGTTTAAATGTCTTGGATCAGAAGTTTGGAAATGATGCAAGAGAAGCTTCAGTAAAATGTCAGGAGCTCACAGGAGAATAACAGTAGAAGATTTTTTTGGGGGGAAACATGAAAGCGGAGAAAACAACCGCATGTGTCCTTCACGGGAGCAAAGAAAAATGAGGCAATTGTTGTTCCCTGACTGCTGGAATTGTTATTCACAATAACTTCTCGCGTCTCGCAGTGACATTTATCGCTCTCACATGCGGTAAATAAAGGCTGGAAAAACATCTGAAACACATTGGCTGGGATCGTATTTTAATTTTTCAGTGAGCTAAGCGAGTCGCATCGTTCTGAACACACGAGCCAGATTCATGTCAGAGAAGCAGAAGCATCAGGTTGTAAATGGGAGGCTACGGTTTAAATCATTGCTGTTTTAAGAGGCGGGCCCGGTTCATTCCTCATGTAGATCCTGTACGACGGCGCAGAAGGTTGTTCAACGGAACCAGATAGGACGGTGAATCCTCAGGTTAAAGATCTAAAACGAGACTTTTGATGTGTTACTCAAATAGCACCACCGTTTCCTAAATCAAACAAAGACCACATTTCAGCACATGAGCACATATTGATCCTATTTTACAGCGTTGTAAGAGCGAGGACGTAACATGCCGTTCATTAACGTCTAGGACTGGAAACAGTGACACAAATTGAGAAGCAGGTTTTATTATGCTGCACATTCACTTTGCAAATACTTCCAGAACAGCAGAAAGTGTTGTCGAATGACCTTCTTGGTTTCTTTTAAAGATTTAAATCTTATCCAGGGGAAAAATCAGATGCTCGAAAATAAATGAGAGGCACAAACTGAGTCTCCAATGTCTTAGAGAGGGAGATAAACAGATATGAAAGGAGGATGCAACAAAAAAATAAAAATACAGGTAAGGAGGAGGATGAGGAGAGTCAATGAGGCGGAGGAGGCGGGGGATGGGCAACAAAGACGGAGACAAGGACAGTCTGAGAGAGATGAGGGGGGGAAGGAATGCAGGAGGAGAGGTGGAAGGAGGAGGAAGGAGGTGGGAAGGGCAGCTGATGGCGAGCAGCCGGCAGAAAAGCCGATGACAAGACAGATGAAGGAGGCAAGCGAGACAGTCGCTGCGCTCTCTCGGAGAAAGATAGGACCAGTAAAAGGCTCTTTATGGCTTTATAATTAATGCGTGGGATCAAGCTCCAGCGAGTCCCCACGTAAAGGTGCTTTTCAGACATTTCAGAAAGCAGGAAACCTGAAGGGTTCTACGTGGTTCAGGATTCTGAACGCCTTCGCTGCCTTTTACTGTATTGATTAACTGATTGATGTTTTTTGCCAGACCGATGAGGTCACAGTCATAAAATCTTCCCATTTCAGAGGCTAGTGCAGGAGAACAATTGGTCATTTTTTAAAATATTCATCGGCTTGTCATTGTGGTTACGTGAATGCATGCATACAGTGGAGGGCGATAGAGAAGCCAAGAATAGAGGAATAAATGACTACATGAGAAGTTAAAGACAAAACATGCGGTTGTTGAGAATGTCGATTTGTAAGCTGGCGTTGGAATGGATGACATTAAACTGAGAGGTGTTTCTGTGTCCTCAGCATTTACTTACATGTGGAGGGCAGAATATTAAAACCACCTCTGAATATTAGTGACTGTAACCTCAGTGCTAGAACATATATTTGAATTAACAACCTTGATGACACTGGTGAATAACTGGCAGACTTTACAGCAGAGGAGTTGTGTTGGACTGCATTGGACTGCACAGGTAATAAAGTGGAGGCATATGCAGCATACATAGGGTAAATACAGCACAATGAAGCATTAAAAATATGTATTGAATATGTAAAAATACACACACGTTGCTTAGCAGTAAGCACAAATGCTCTTATGTGTAACCCTCACAGTGCTATAAAGCCCATGTAGAAAGCATCAAGGCTCAACAGTTCCTAATAAGATGTTACTGATATCACAAAGAACCGTTCAACAAAATCAAAAATTCTCCAGATACAGACCACGTACATGGTGATTTTCTATCTGAGGATCAGGATGACTTGAAGGGGTCAGCTGATGCACTCAAAGACATTTCCACAAATTGTTTTTTTATGAATTTCAACCACAAAAATCAGAACAAAAACACAGCAGGAGTGTTTTTAAGATTTCAAAAAGCAAATCTGTTGAACTCGTGGTTTAAGAAAATGAGACTCTTTGGTGCGTGTCCAACAAAGAGTTTGTTGTGTTTGATCGCAGCTCGGAGGTGCAAAGTGTTTTCAGCTGAGGCGTTTTGGTCGCTGTGATCTGCAGTATCTGTGAAATGCAATGTGTTGCAAGTAGTGAACTAATTTGGCAGATAGTTTTTTATCAACAAGCACCGGAGGTAAAAATATCAGCAGGAGTAACCATCATCGGGTTTGGAGAGATGAGGTTTGGATGGCTGGGCTAAAAAAGACCTAAAATTTGACATTTTTTACTCTGTGATCAGGAAAAAAATGGCAAAAACGATCAGCAGCTCGTTGTGATGCTGGGATGTTTAGAACAGTCTAAAAGGATTTAAAATAGAAATAAATTTACAGATGACAGAAAGCAAACTCTAGAAATCCATTAACATCCGTGTGTTTTCTTGAATGTCTTTTTGCTTTTTTGCTGAAATGTGAAATATTTTCCGCCCCTCATGCTTCAGATTAAATCAGAAGGCACTGCTGCTGCTGCTGATCACCAGAAATGCTGAAAAATGTTAACAGGCACGTAAAAATGTTGAGTCAAAAAGCAACCTCGCTGTACTGTCACCACAGAATCCTGCAAGAATCATAGAAACCATGTGAAATATATCAAAGTTTGTCAAGAGAAAGGTGGCCTGAACATACGCTTGAAGGCGAGCATGAGAGTGACAGACGGATTGAAGGGCTGGATTGAATGCTAAAAGCAGTGGGTGGGGGGTTGTTTCAGCACTGCTTTGCTCGAGCCGGCGTTTTAGAGGCGATCTCCCTAGCAACAGAGCCGTCGTGGATGAGCGGCAGCCCGGCGATCGAGCACCACGGATGCAAATGTGAACCGAAGGACCGGCTCCCCGGCACCGGATCCCACGCTGCGGGGTTTATTTTTAGCTCCACGGGGAAACGCTATCGTGCTAGTCATGGTGGAGCAGATTACGGATGATGATGAAGAAGATGATGATGATGGTGGTGAGGAGGGAAAAGTGGCGCAGTCAGTCGCAGCGAGCAAGCAGGAATTAAAAAGAAGAGAAAAAGGGTGATGTCATTGGTTCTCTGGATCCAGCTGAAAGTAGGGCAGTCTGAACAGGAGGAGGGGAGGGAGGGAGGAACAGGGGGAGGCGGGGTTGACCTACATACAGCTGTGCGACCTGAGGGGTGTGAGCGGCAGGGTGCAGCATGAAAGAGACAACACAGCCTCATCAAGTGGTCGGCTATAAGAAATCGAAGAGGGGCGAGAAGAAGGAGGAAGAAGACGAGGAGGAGGAGGAGGTGGTAAAGAAAAGGAGGGCAGGATGAAAGCGGGGGAGGTGGCGGGAGTGAAGGAGAATCTGTTGCAGGAGAGGAGAGAAGGAAAGAGAAAGTGAAAGAGCAGTAATAGAGGGTGGTTTCAGAGGAGAAGAAGAAGAAAAAAAAAAAAGCCCAGCATGACACATTCAGAGTGTGTGCGCTGCTGACAAGGCTCATGAATACATGAGACTCCCACACTCCCCCATCTGCTGTGGGTAATTGCAGTCGCAGTGTTTCTCTGCCGCAGTCGAGATCAGACCCAACATCCTGGTCAAAGATGGAGAGGAAAAGAAAGAGATGGAGCGATGGACGACGAGGTGCAGCCTCGCTTTAAGATATTCTAAATTGCTGCGCCATCTATTTGTTAAGTAATGAGGTTTTTGTATTCTCTGTATGCAAGTGTTATATACAGCAAGTCCAGTTCAGAACAAATCTTTTTATCTATAAAGTGAACAGACTGATTCAGTGAAAGACAGAGAGCGCCTCTATCAGCTCAGCTATGATGCACCATATTCTGGTCAAATGTTTAATTAAAGACTCCAAAAACAATAGAAACATACAATCTGATAATCTGTCGTTAATGATCACCTGTGAAGCTATTAACCTTGTGTGTTAGCTGAGATGAACGTATTGCTAAACTAAGAACGGTTCTGAGGAGGAGACTAATAATATATATGTATTTATTTGGAGGTTTTTTTGGTAAGAACACTTTCAGTTTGAACCAGGAAACAAAAATAAGTTTTTTTTTCTTCCCGTTCATCCACCCAGACCTCCTCACTGTGTGGACTCTCTTGCTTCAGAGACTTTACGGTAAAGTCCAGAATGGCTGGTGGACCTGCTGAACTGAGTAAAGCATCTCTACTGCCACTACCTTAAAAACAAGTAGCCAGCTTTGACCACATGGTCATTGCGTGGCCGATTTGTATTCCAGTAACAAATATTTTTAGTAGCTTTCGCACATCTGGAGTTCCCAGATCCTCGCTTTAAACTGCATGAACTCGGGGCAGGTGCAAAGTGGCGCAAACATTTACTGAAACCCTGTAAGAGATGCCGTTCTTGCAATCACAACAAAGTTTTGGGCCATCCTAAAACAGCCCACAAGTTCCTACAGTGGAAAATGGCCCAACATGGACTTATAGAAGAAAGCTTGCGACAGATGGTCCAACAATGAAGTATCAGTCGTACATGCAGAAACAGCTGCTGCTGAGTCTTTAGACTGTGCTGGCAATGCAGAAAACCAACAGTCTGAAGGGACCTTTGAGTTCCTTGAAGAAAAACTCCTACGACTAAAAGTTCCAGGAAGGAAACATGGTTTTCCACAACCTTGCCACATCATCTTCATGCCTTGTTGGGATGGAGTTCAACTCCAGGTCCATCCTTGTGTGGCTCCATAACAACATCACACTGTTTCCTTCTTCATTCACGATGGATGTGAGTCATAATTCCTACAGCCACTACAGGGCTTGAACGCAACAATAAGTGGTTTCAGCGTACTCACTGGGAAAACCCATGCGGCTGTTGCTAAAGCGATAGTCTGCAGATATACATGTTCTTGTCATCAGAACGGTAAAGCTGTGTCTGATACTACTTTACAAGTCTCAGTCACTGCAGTGCAACACTTTCTACTCTCGAAATAAGCCAAGCAGAGAGCCAGGGTGAGAGGTCCAAAGCTGGTTTTTGCTGCAAAAGTTTGAGATCACAAGTGATGACAGGAAACATATTTCTCCATCTGCCTCTCTCTCATCACTACCTCGTCTTTGATAACCCTGTCACATCGTTCATCAAATATAAATATGGAAGCTCGGATGCAGATCAGAGGAACAGTTGCTTTATGAGCAGAAAGTAGATCAGGGCCTCTTTAACTATAGATATGACGGGGGAATGGAGCGATCGTAAGGAGAAAGCAGACACGTGAGGCCGACTTTAGGTAACTTAAAATGTTCAGAGTGGTCGAGGTGCAAATAACAGCTGTTTCCTGTATGACGAGAAGAGACAAATCGGTGACACGCAACAAAGTCGGCGTCTCCGACACAAACATGTCTTCGCTTTGAGGAGTCGGAGAAAAAGGAGGACGAGATTCAAAGAGTTCAGTCTAACTCAGTCAGAAGGGAACTCCCGAAAGTTTGCCGCCTCCCTGACGAGATGAAAGGAAAGCCTGTGTTTATCTGCGTCTCTTTCAAAGTAGTACAGCAAGTTTTCAGGAGGCCGTCCCGCTGATCGGATTAGATGGTGAATGACAGTACGTGTCTCCAGCGCATCGCCATGAAAAGATGTTTCTTTTCAGTATAAAACCTGAAGATGAAACGTTTTACATGACGGGAATCAACATTTTTCAGTTTTTATGGAAGCCTGTTTCCATTACATGCAAAAAAATTTAATCTACTACTGATTTTTTCTTGCAGTGACTGATTAATAATGCCAAACATATGAGAATTTATTATGTTTTTTGATAATTATAGTGAATAACAGTTTCACAATTGGATATTAATTAGTCAGTGGAGTTTGCAAGCACAACATGTGAGTACTGACGTATAAACAATAGTTTAGTGTCTCAACCCAATGCTGAAAATACTCTCATTATGTGGTTTTCTTCAGTTTAGTTCAGGAGGTCGGGGTGGATGGAGAGACCAACAAAACACTGGATTTTAGCTACTGCTGATATTGTGTTTTGAAATAAGAGTTAACATTTTTTTTTGAGTGTTTAATATTTCAACCAGGACAGCAAAGGTTCTCTGTTTAAACCTGTGAGTCCGTTGTGTTTCAGGAGGAATCCAACACAGGAAATTTACAATGACTGCTAATATATATAATATAGGTATATGTATGTATATGTGAAAATGCATTGAATGGCTATTAGGAGCTTATCAAATCACGTATTACCAGGTCACTAAACAAACAGGACAGAAATCATAACACCCACTGACGCCCAGCAGGGCATTGCTTATGTTGCATCAACGGGAAACTTTAAGGAAATATCTAATAAATGTAATAAAATGCAGTATTTTTGTTGGCAGTATTACATATTTAAAGTCATCTGGTGCAGAATTTGCTTACGGCATGCCAAAGCTGGCTTGCATATTATTCATATTTGTGCCCCTCAAAAATATTTTGCAGCCATGTCGCACTTCTGATCAATCCTCCATTGGTGAGTGAAGTGATCTGTGAAAGCGGATAATTTGGTTTAATTAGTGTCAAGCACTTTTTGATTTAAAAACCGCTACATGGCTGCTGTCATGGCTAAGTGCTTTCTGAGAAACCGCCGACTGAAAACAGGAGGTTTGTGTAACGTCACTGAGTTTATTTCCAGAGGTGTCGTAGGTGGTAAACCACGCTCTTCTCCATTCGTAGGTTCATATTCTAAGACCTGATATGTGTCCAAGTCTAGCAGATACATGCATGCGTCAAAAGAGGAGTGCATTAAGTCGGGTTAGTTTTGTTTGTCTGACAAGATCATATATAGAAATTCCTGCATCTGCTGAGTTGACAAAAAGCTATTCCTCCAAACAGAAGAAGAAAAGGATTGTTTCTTAAGTGGTGTTCCTATTGGGTTAAATGGGATTCAACTTGTTTGTGCGCCTGAATAAAAGCTGCGTAACATTTTATTCCCACGTTGTTGCATCACAGATAAAATGTTGGTATTTCTTTATTATTTCTGTTTGTCAGTCCACAAACAGAAGTCATAATCTTGCTGTCTAACTAATGCTGCTTTCTTGCTTTTTTTCTCCCCACTCCTACTTCTTCTCGAACAATCCCCACCTTTCTGTCTATTCCTCGACGATGTATTCTTTTCCTAAACTTGTCCTCTTCTCGCCCCTTTTCTCTACTTCCTTATTTTCATGTTGTGTTTTAAACATCTTCCCATTTGTCTTTTTATCCTTCTTCTCCGTCTCTTTCTCACACCTTCTTTCTTTTCTCTACCTCCTGGACCCTGGAACTGCCTCGTCTCTTTCTACATTTCCAAACCTCTTCTTCACAATCTACCCATCAAATTCCTCTCTGTTGCCGTCTCTCCTCATTTTCCCTGTTGTTCCTCATGCAATCCTGTGTTCCAACTGTTTTATCTTTCCCCCCTAAATGCCCTATATTCTCCTCTTTTTCCCCCCCACATTTAATCTTCTACCTTCCCGCTGTGCTCCAAATCTCTGAATTTTTCTTAATTGGACTTTCTCTTAATTTCTCTACATCTTCTTCTTCTCTCTCCTCTATCTCCTCATTTTATCCTTTCCATCTCCTCCCCACACCACATTCATTTCCCTCTCCTCCCCCTCCATCCTCCATCCTCCGACGCCCAGCAGTAAGTACCGGCCTTCATCGGAGCAGCACAATGATAATTTCTCGCTGTCCACCATCGCTGAGGGCTCCCACCCAAATGTAAGGAAACTGTGCGACACCCCTCCTAACGTCCCTCATGCCCGTGCATTGGCTTACTATGATAACATTATCTGTCAGGTAACGTGGTTCTCGCCTCTCTCTCTCACCCCTTTTTCTGCATCCCCCCCTCGCCCCAAAACCCTTTGCCCGGGCCCTCGACTCCCCTCCAAATGCATGGGCATGAGTATTCTCCGATACTCTGAGGTGTGAAACGCTAATGGAGGGGGATGGATGGGGTCAAAGAGCGAGGAAGGATGGTGGGAGTTTTCTCAAGGGCTTGAAATCCAAAAGGGGATGGGAAGAATTGTAGATATAAATTATTATTAAATTTTATTCATAATCTATCCTAAAAACTAACCCATTACAGGTTTTCTTTGTAGATTTTGTTTATTTCTGATACTTCCCAGCACAGCTAACCTTTACAAAGCTTACCACTGTTGTTTTATTAATTTAAATCTACCTTTTTCGCAGCTCTTTCCTTATTTTCCTTGCAAAGTAATAGATGTTTTGACCTCTAATTCCTATTTCGATGAAGCGGTCGACCTGTAATTAGAGGACGTAGGCACTTTGTTTTATGCTGTTAGCAGTAAAAAAGATCGGAAACAACTTAAGGTCAGAAAACTACAGCATCTGGACATAACTATCCACTTATAAATGATTTAAAATAATCGGTTGAGTGGAAGGGCAACTAAGAAGTTTACTATTTGGAGGTTAGTCCTGGACTGTAGCGGCTCATAGACACAAATGGGTGATTGAACCTGTTACCACGACAACGCAACAGCTGTCAAGCCTATAGCTTTATTATTCTCATTGAATTATATACCTGGATACTATTTATTGATCCTGTTTTGATGATGGTTCAAGTTCTGTATGCCAGCTGCTACAGAAACCTTTTTTTGTGACCGTTTTAAGGTAGAAAATGTGTGGGAACAACTAAGCGTTAACCATTATTAGTTGTTTTGGGCTCACCCCACAACGTCTCATAAGTTATTCTAACTCAATTGTACGTTCTGACAAAGAGCAGACATGGCATAAATCCACTCCGTAGGGGAATCGGGGCGCTAACACAGCCGGGGTTAGAGGTTAAATTCTCCCTGAAACCAAGCAGACTGAGCGTTTATAGACCACAGTGCCCACAGTGCAGCTGCCGCCCCGGCTGGAGCCCAACCGTTCTAAGAGAAAACTCCTCGCCGTGACCCCTTCCCATCCCGTCTCCTTCTAACCTGCTCTCTCTCTGATCACCTCTTGCATCGGTATGTCATGGCATGTCTGCTCTGTCGCTAATATGCGCCACCCGGTGGCCATGTCAGCAACCGCAGCTCTGCTTCGCTGTCTGTCTACAAATCTGTACTTTTAACAGAATGCTTGATTTGTTTATCCTGAACGTGGGCGGGGAAGTGGGAGGGACTGTTTTGATCTGTCAGAAGTGGTTTATTCTGGTTTTGTGGTGGGGTGGTGGGGAAAGGATCCATGTCATGACCAGGTAAGGTAACCAGGTTTGGGGGTATTTGTGTGAAACGGTTATCAGGATAAACATCTGAGATGCAACGTCTCGCTGCTGCCTGCAGGTGGCAGCAGGGAGCCGACAGGTGCCTCACTAACTGAAGCATGGGCAGCCGGTAGCACTAATGCTAACGTTGTAGCAGCATGGGTAGTCGTAGTGCTACAACTGAGATAGAGTTTTTTGTTTTGATTTATTTTCATTTTTTTGTAGTCTTTTAATGATGTGGTACCACCCTCTAACAACTCCATCAGTAGGTTAGATCACTCTATAAGCCTCAGTATGTAGTTCTTTACCTTATCGTCTCTTCTTTCATGCAACAGCGATAGAATTTGTTCCTTTAGAGGCAGTTGTGTCTCACCCACTCATTGTAACCACAACTAAATCCCATTTTCATTACCCTGAGAGACATTAAATCCCAAAACAATAATAAAAAAAAAAAATCCATCATAATATTCTAACAACATCTCTGAAATGATAACTTCTTACCTCAACAGAACCTACATATCAACCCCCCCAATCCCCTCTTATCCAATGGATTGAATAGTATTTGTAATGTATTTAAAACGTTTGTTTGAGCTCACTTGCAGGTATGCTGGAGAGTTTTTCACCACTAGTGGTGCTGCTGAGCTGATTTGATGAGCAGTTTACGACACTGCTGGAGCGTAAGGCCTATGCAGTGCACGTTTCTGTCGGTAGTTTTAGGAAATACCAGACGTTTTTTTGGCAATTATGCACCAAGAAATGTAGAAATTCGCCAGGAAAGGCAACAAAGAAGGAAACTGCAAGACTGTACACATAGATGTCAAGAAAAACTGCTTGAAACATCTGATTTGCAAATGTTCTATCACGACTCAACACATTGTTTTGGAAGAAACAGTGGATGTAAAGTAAGAAAATCCACCTTAAAAAACCCAAGTATAGTTGGATTTCAATGCCAGGCTCCATTTTGGATTTTGCTAACGTCTACTTAACCTGCTATCTGTAAGCAGTCGTGGGTACCTGGTCAAACACAGTTTCCTTTAGCAAAATGAGTATTTATAGATAAAACACCAGTCAACTCATTAATTCATTGATTTTGTGTGATTAACGGCCTTTCCTAGTACCATCTGTACGGTCTAGATGAGGCACATTCTGCCCCTTTTGTCCCTCGATTCCCCTGAAAACAAACACAACAACAATAATTCCAACTACTATTCAATCCAGATATATTTTGTGACAAGTTTTCCAACCACACATCCAACTCAGCTCTTTGCATATAGGCTCTCCCAAACCAAAAACCATACCAGCTTCCCCCCAAACAAACCCCAAAACAAACCCTCTGATAAAGCAAATAACCTCGATTCCCATCCGAACTAACAGCCCGGCGTCTGTGCCCCGATCGTCGAGCACCTTTACCAGAAATACCCAAACCTGTATGTACTGTGGTGATGCAGAAAAGCAGCCAGGCAGCACCAGAGAGTCTGTGTTTGAACGGAGTCAGTGTCTGTAGCCAGCTGGGAATATCAGCTGACATCTGAGAGGAAGTCTAGTTACTCCTACTATTGGTCTCTGTCTCCAACACTCCATCTCTCTCTCTTTCTCTCTCTCTCTGTCTATTTTATCTGTCTGTCTCTTCCTGTCTGCCTCTTCTCTCTCCATCTCTCTCGCCACCTAATCTCTCGGTATCGTTTCTGATCTCCTCCGACTCCTCTTCTCTCTCTCTCCGTCCACTTCACCCTCTCTCTCTCTCTCTCTCTCTCTCTCTCTGTCTCTGTCTCTGTCCATCCCGATCTGTCTTTCTCTGCCTTTTATGGTTTCGAGGAGTATAACCCTTTGCCCCATCCCCCTCCCCTCAGAAAACCATGAGCAGATACACCTGGGAGTGTAAGACCAAAGAGGAGTCCGACTGCGAGGTAAGACCAAATCCCAAATGTCAGATAGTCCCGAACCCCCCCACCCACCTTCTCTCACCTTCCCAAACAGCTCTCTCATTGTTACTGTGGCCCTGTCAATCACCCTTTTCAACTCTCAGTCCGAGCCTTACCCCCTTAAAATAAAGAGAAGAAAACACGGCATGTTAGAGCGGGACAGGCTTACAGCTTAACTGATTACTCCGCTAGATTGGAAGAAGATGAATATTCTGCATTGACTTTGACACATTTACATTTGTGCAAGTTTAGAAAAAAACAAGTAAACGATGAGCTCCGGGTAATGTTCATAAACAAGCACCAATATAGATTATAACAAGCAGCTCACACACATTACTTTAGTCACCAGGAAAAATGCACAAAGGTTCATATTAGCATGTACCAGATTGAGCCAAAAGGTAGATTTTTAGCTACGGTTCGTATATATAAAAAAACAGACAAAGAGCAATCATAGCCCATATTAGAGGATACAACAGAAAAACATCATATTGTTATGTAACTTACTTTATTAGTGTTTACTGTCATCTTCATTCTGAACACAGAAATGATGACATTAAAGATATTGTGCACATCAACAGGTGCTTACATTTATTTTTTGTCTTGAATAAAATATGTTTACATGCTTTAATGTTAAAACAACACCTTATTGTTATGTCCTGTGTCTGGAACGCTCCACTTTAGCTCCCGAAAAGCCACGTTTTCTCTAATTGGTCAGCTGGACCAACGGAACTGGGGCAACATTGACTACGTACCGTGACCCCAGGTCTATAAGTAAAGGGATGTACCCCTAGCAGAGAGATATAGTGTAATAATAACTGGTAGGAAGCTGCTCATTCTCTGACGGGGTGCCAAACTAGCTGCTAAGCAGATCTAGTGGTGACTTTGCTAAGTAACGCAACAAAAACCTGGACTTTAAATTAGGTGTTTGTAAGCTTGCAGGCCTTTAATAGACACAAACAGACTATATCACATATTAAAGGAAAAAGAAAACCTCAAAAAGCATCATATAGGCTCTTTAAGTTTGACTTTATAATTACAGCAGAACTCCAGTGATTTTCAATATTTGCTGAACAGTGAGGAGAGGCTGCTTCTCAGCTGGTAAAACTGTTTATTAATGTCTGCTGTGGACGTGGAGAAGCTTCGTCAGGTCTGCTAGTTGAGATACTCCCAGTTTTAAAGCTTGCAAAAACAAACTTAGTGGACTTTTCAATGTGAAGTTTTACCAGTTTTACAAAAAGGAACTAACAAAGTATTCAGGATTTCTCAGCTTTAGCTGCCAATTAAGTCCAGTACCTTCAAATATAGGCCACTGAATGATTTTAAAAAGTGTATTTTAACTTAGCAATTTAAATTAATGACACATTTCATTAATTTTGTTGTCAACCAGTGATGAACAAAGATGTAGAAACAGCATTAGAAGACTTTAATAACTTGTATTTAGTTGTTTTTTACATCCATTAGTCTCTCTATGAGAAGGTTCCAGTCTTGTGCTGGCGATAAAATGGCCATTGTTATTCATATTTGGATCACAGTTGATGTCTTTAGCCTTGAGGTGATCCCTGGAGCTCACGGTTTAAGCACCTTTCACAGCTAATCGTGCTGACTTTCATCTTGTAAAACTATTCTGCAATATTAGGGAGCAATTTCAAAGCTCAGATAGTGAAAACACATTGCTGCTGCACCGAAAGCAAATCAAAAACAGAAGCCACATAATCATAAAACATCGTTATACAAGCTGGGTTTGGAGACATTCGTACCTAGTTAAACTGAAAGTTGGAAGTCAGTATGTTTGCAGTGCAACCGTCATCCAAAAGAACATAGCTGCAGTACATGTTAGCCGCGCACAGACGAAATCACAATCACGAGAAACTGTGTCAACTCGCCCTTTAAAACACATTAAAGATGCAGAGCCTGGAGGTAAAATCCAAACTCAATCATAAACAGACATAAAAACAGCTTCGGTCCTGCGGCACGAAAATGTTGACCTTGTGAGGTCCTTGTCACGTGTCCAGACAGCCGAGGCACCACATCCTCCAAACACACACACACACACACACACACACACACACACACACTGAGGCTTTAATGCAAAAAAAAAAAAAACCCTGTCAGAGAAGGAAGAATTTACAGAGAAATTGAACCACATATAAACAAGCTAAAAATGACAGTCATCCAGCAGCCAGCACACACACACGCAGGCCGGTCATTTCTGCACAACAACACAAAAGGCACTCATGTTTCCCTGCAGTAATAGAACGCTTTGTGTTTCATTCACGGTGGTAGATTGAACCCACTTGTCCTCAATCTTCCCTTCACAGTAATTCAGCCGCGTCCAGCCACACGGTTTCCTCTGCAGCGAAACGGCGAAATGGAATTGTTTTCTGTCAATACTAAATAAATTCAACACAGAAAATGAATTGAGCGGGCGGAGCTGGCTGTAATTTCTAAGAGGATTTCATTTCCATCGACTGAATTGGCTCTCAGACTGACTTATCGTAAATGAATTGACCTGAAGTCCGAACGCTGCAGGTTTGCAGCAGAATTGTGCATTTGGGGGAAAAAAAAAAAAAAAAGAGTAACTCATCCTCTCAAAATGAATTTCTATATATTCGATCCTTTATGCTGTGAGAAATATAGGAACCATCTAGAGCCAGCAGATTCTGCCATCTCTCAGTGATGTGAGCATTAAAGTAATGACAGGAAAACTTTTTTTAACTTTGAAATTAGATCGTTAGCAGCACTGCTCCCACTGTAGCTCGTCTCAACTGTCCAGTTTTTCCAAAGAAAGACTTTCTTTGCAGAAATTTAGAAGAAGAAATTCTAAGTTTAATTAAAAATCTAAGATGAATTTGAAAGACTGGGCATCAGTAAAGGAGTAACTTAGAATTTTGTCACCCTACCTTGCTGGAGTGATGCACAGGTGTACTCCAGCACCCCGTGACATCACAGCTGGGTTAAAGATGCATGAACCGAGCTGAGAAAACACCTAGAAATAATCATCATTTTATTAATTATGCTGATAGCGATTAACCCACTGTATGTCCTGTTCATATCAATGGAGAGCCCTCGTTAGGCCTTTGAAGTACATAAAACGAACACATACAGAACAGAACAAAAACTTAAAAACTACACCTGAGCCAACAGGCTGCTCTGTGCCAATCAAGCAGCCACAAGCCCCTTTAAAAACCAAGGCAGCTCTGCAGTGTCCGCTTCGTCCTCTCTCCCCTCTGGACTCCACACATCGTCCTAATATAGACCCACACACACACACACACACACACACACACTGTATACACTCAGAGGTAAACACCAGTCAGTAAATGCAAACAAGTGTGTGTACACATGCGTGGTGTCTCTTAATACAAGCAGGCAAATATACACAAAGACACACACACATAGCAGTACTAATATTCTAATTTGAAGTGTCCCCAAGCATAAAAAAAAACACGCGAACACACAAGTGTATTGACTCTCAAATGGTAATCAGCTGCAGGGAAGGAGCTGATGATCCACATTCATACATGCAGCACAGCGACTGGGAGCTAAAATCATAACTGTAGGACCACATTTCCCATAAAGCCCCATCATTTCTGGAAAAGAAGAAAATAGTCGTCTCCTTTGCTTACCTTGAAGCCCTCACTGTATTTATATTGTAGGAACATTTCTCACTCTTGCAACTACAAATAGTATTTCAGCAAGACTGCATGCCGACACAGAGGTCACGCGACCATGGTGACGCTCAGCAGTTCACCATCTTATCTTAGCATGTTAGCATGCTAACATTCGCTAATTAACACTAAATCGTGCAATGATTCGAATGTCATTTAGTCATGAACCAAAAGTACTGACCTGATGATGGTGCGAGACCAAAACTTAAAGAGTTAAAAGTGTTATTTAAAATATTCCTGAAGAGAATATGAACGTCTTTATTTGATTAAATGGCAAACCGTCCAATAATTGTTGAGATATTTCACTCATGACCCAAAAATGGCGCATAAACAAAACAGTATTTCTTTGTGCCACAATAGCTGTGCTTCCGTAATTTACTTTTATGTGCGTTTTGAAGTGAAATGGAAACAACATTTGGGAAAATACGTTGTGAAAGATGGAAGCACCTTCTCTGAATAAGCTCTGACATTGAAAACATTTAGTTTTTCTGATGTCTTTGTCTCTAGACAGCATGAAACACGATCAGTACCAGCTGACATAGAGGAATAATCGCAGCTTTCCAGATTGACTTCAAAAGACTTCCATGAGTTTTCTTTTCTTTTGAAATGGCCAAAGTTCTTGTTCTACTCTGTTTATTGCAGCCATTTGTAACGTAGCCTCCATCGCCACCTTCTGACAACACTCCACAGCTGAGTTTATTCGTTGAAAAGCAATTAATGCATTTTCTTTTATTGTGCCATTTCAAAAGTTCATTTCAAATTCGTTGGATAATTACACGGAAACACAGCTAATGCTAATGTGGCTACAAATACAAAGACACAAGTTTTTATCTGGTTTAATTGTTCTACAAACAAACACATACATGCTCACAATTATTTGAAAGATGCAATAATTACATACGACGTGTTAGAGGGGGTTTGTCCTTTAATTCCAAAACTTTCATCGTGTCTCTGGACACAACGGCATCCACCAAAATGAACACAAAACATTGCTAATGCTTTGACACATTATGCAGCGCCTTTAAACCGGATCACAGTCCGCTACATGACAAAAGGACATCAGGAGCTGTCCATGTGCCTCCATCATCATCTCCATCAGAACCCTGTTTATCTCTGTTCCCACTCCCCCAAAATGACACCCACTCAAAAGTCCTCGTGACTCTGTGCCTCCCACCCACTGCCCGCAACCCTTCCACCCATGCACAGCAACAATGAAATCCAACAAACACAAACATTTTCCAGTTTCACGCTGACGGGAGGACAGAGGGCCCCTATCCCGTAACCATGGAAGTGACGTATCCACACGTCCTGCCTGAAGTTACTATCTAGGCCAACAGCCATCGGGTAAATGCTCTCACTGCTCTTCCTTTCTGAAAGTGCCATTGAATTCAAACGCAAACATTCAATTATGGAGTGTTTGTAAATGGCACAGGCCTCAGGGTCTGGAACCTGATGCGTGTGTGTGTGTGTGTGTGTGTGTGTGTGTGTGTGTGTACACGTGTGTGAATGAATGCGTCCGCCTCACCGTGTCCGTCTGTATGGTGCCCGTGTGGTTGCGAGTGTGACAGCGAGGCGCAGACTGACGCCCCGGGATGCTTCTGCACAGCAGGGTCGATGATGCCATGCAAAATTAATGGAGATAAGAGGCTGGAAAACAGAGCTAAAATGGACTCTGCAATCAATTTTTCCCCTCTGACCTTAATTAAATTCAGACGAATTAAACGGAAACCTCTAAAACGCAATGTTTCCCCTCCCCCCCACTCCCCCCCCAGCGACTGCGTGGGTATGTATGATGGTGGTACCCACAGATAATCGAGCAGGGCGGACGGTTTGTTTTATTTTTTTCAGTTGTGTTGTGTTTTGGGACAATAAGTGGTCGGTGGAGGTGAAGCGGCAGGAGATGGGGTGTTCCGCATGAGCGCTCATTACTGTCCACGGGGTGCATTGCGAGGGTCTTGCATGTGGATGTGCATGTGCTTCCTGGGTTGCCTGAAGCGGGGAAGCGGGGTGGGTGGTGCGGTGTGGTGTCGCTCATGCAGCTCACCTCAGTGTCTCCTCAACCAAACACAACGTGCCAGCCGAGCATGATGATTTTCAGACAGTGGAGCCGTCCGCCCAGTGGCTGCTACTAAAACAGATTTTTGCCTACGTTAGATGTATTTTGATTTTCTTGAACATTTTACAGGATTTTGCTCCATTCTGACAGTATTTAAAGGATTATTCATGTGTTTTTTTGCAGGTTTAAATCCCTTTACTACAAATCAAATATACCGTAGATCGCCATCAGTTGATAACGCTTTCCTTTGGCCCCTGGCTTATAACACACTATAATGCAGTTAGTGGTAAACAGATATAAGCATAAACTGATGTATTTGATCGGCAACTCTACAGAATAATGTACAGCCGTGACTCCATAATCCGACCCTTAACAATCCTAAACCTTGCTATCAAACAGGTTTTCAGGAAAAACAAACGAAACCCATAAAAACAGCCTTAACATAGCGACAGCCTTGGATTCCTACTCCGACATGACATTTTATGTCACCAATCAGGATGACGGCGTATTATCTGACTGAACAATCCCACAGATTGGCTACGTTCACACTGCAGGACTTGATGCTCAATCAGGATTTCTTTGTGACTTCCTTCACGTTTCCAGTTCAATGCGACTTGTATGTGATCTGCTGTGTGAACTTCATACGACCCAAAAGTGTCCCGCATGCGCAGAAGAGGACACGACGACGTCACACGCAGCGAGCGTGCTCAGTGTTTATGGAAGTAAACATGGATGGTAACGGTGGAGCGTATCTGCCACTCCCCCGCCGCCACCGATGGAGGAAACAGAAGTGTGAGCGCTAACTAAACTAGCATCAGCAGCCAAGTACTGCCTGTGTGTTCTGGACACTTCCACCCCGTCAGAGCGCTGCCCCGGGGTGGAAGTGTCCCCCGACCGCGCCGAATATTTGGATATTCATCATTAATTGGGCCTGAATATCCAGAGACCAGAAAGTTCTATTGGGACCAGCCCTACTAGTTATTATAACAACTATGAACAATAAATACTAACAACTAATGAGCCTTCCAGCATCAAGCCCTCCTCGTATCTCGACCTCCGTCTTGACAATCCGACAGCCTTGCTATCCGACATAAAAGGTTTTACATTTAGTGTTGGATTATTGAGTCACGACTGTATATTAACATTTTTCATTACATTTCATGACATTTGCTGACAGCATTGTAGTGTGCCATAAACCACTGACTAAATGTCTGTGCATTGCTTATAAATGCCAGACAGAGGAGGTTAAAGTGAAGTGTTATCAATCCTGCACTGCAGGCTCCCATTGGTTTCCATTGATTTCTATATTGTATGCAGCGAATGTTATTTTTGCCACATTATGATAATACAATATAGATTGCTCTCACAGCAAATATTTTGAAGTGTTTGTAGAAATTGCACATGTGTTGCTGATAACGTGAACAATGGCTCTGCTCCAAGTGTGCCAGTAAGCCGTGAAAATGGAATTCAGCCATCATTATTTCACTATTCAGGGCCAGGCTGTTCTGTGTCATGTCACATGTCTGCAGTGAAAAATGCCCACTGCTGAGTGGAAAGTATTATTTTCATCACAAGCTTCAGGATTCTGCTTCTTGAGTTCGTCAGCGTACAGAAATGAATGGAAACCAATGGCTACCTGGAATAATAATTGATCCAAATTGTAAAGCAAGCAACCAAAAATGATCGCCTCCCCAAAATGTAAAGATTTGTAGCTAAGCAGCTGGAAAACAACTGTGTGGTCCTTTAAAGCATGACGATGGAACATGAAAATCTGATTCAGTGCATGGAAGCTAAGGAATTCTAATAAAGTGCATTGTGTCAAAGTTTATCTTTATTTTCTTAAACCCTGCCATCAGATAAGAAAGAGTTCGATGAGTCTACAAAAAAATTAGCGGAAATTGTTGGATGTCCAATGCTAATGTTTATAAAATGATCATGTGATATGGGATGAAAACAGTAGTCTGGTTCTGGTTAGTGGTAAAAACTAGAGACAAATGGTGGTTGATTGTTGGTTCATGACTAGTCTTGGCTATCCCTTTGTTTTAGCTTCTCCATCCTCCACATCTTTATCCTCCACCTTCTTAGATAAAAAAACAATTATTCCTAAATTGGCACTGAACATTAGCACTGGACATAAATTCTAAACTGCAGAATCAGTTAATGTGGGAGGGCAGTCACTAATTTTAGCAAAGATGAATGTCATCTTGGAGGGAATCCACTTTTAGAGGGGGTACAATAATTCAAATAGGGTCAAAGCTGCTACTGAACATAGACGTGCTAACAGCTACCATGGTTCTAACTGTGCTTTATACCCCCACCCCTCCACCTCCATCCCTTCCCGGGTAGGATGATCCTAATTCCCAGAACAAGCTGGAGGACCCGGTGAAGGCTCCGCCCAAGGAGGATGACTCCCTCAACATCCACAACTCTCTGACCCCCAAACACGAGAACCACAAGGTCCTGGGCGAGGAGAACTCCTCGGAGGTAAACTCACTGCAGAACAACATGATGTGAAACAAAACAAAAAGCAAAACAGCCCCAGCAACCTGACCACAAGCCACCGAAAAACGACAAGGTGCGCCGGCAGTGGGAGGCCGCAAAAGCCCCCTCCCTGCTCTCTGTCCATCCGCTGCCGAGTGCGCCTAACCGGTCAACCAACCAACCAACCAACCAACCAACCAGCCTGCCAACGTACCAGCCAACCAACACAGTCTGCAACCGTCTCCGACACGGCAACACTGCCACCAAGCGGCCCGAGTCGCTGCAAAAAAA
>NW_007578460.1:301094-332413 GCF_000690725.1 Stegastes partitus
ACACACACACACACACACACACCTTCCCCTGCCTGCATTGGTGTATTTTGTAAAAAGAAAGAAATCATACAGAAGTTTAAAACGTACGTAAAACGTCATTGTAAAAAAAAAAAGAAAAAAATACGTTAAGATAAAAGCTACTGAGAGGTTTTTGATGTTTGTCTGACTAATCCAGTGAGTATGTATAAATATTGGAAAAAAAAAAAATTTGCTTGGATTGATTCAAAAGAAGCAACACAATGTGTCTTGGTTTTCATTGATGTGATTTCTAATCCTTTGATGTACTTGTTTTTTTTTTTTTTTTGTACTTTTTTGGGACTTCGAACAGAGAATAAACAAACGAGATTCAGACAGTTGTTGAAATAAACCTTTTTAACATGACCTCTGTGGATCCTGTGTCTTCCTCAGTGTCGCCTCCCCCTTTTCTGTCCCCCCGAACGCTCTCTGCATGGCTTTGAACGCAGCTTCTTCGATCCTTGTCGCTTCCTGGCTTACACCAATCAGGTTTAGGTACATTTTGATCACTTTGTTATTACCAATGCAGGACATGGAAACTGTCCTGAGCGAAGCTAGCGGTTGCTCTGCGTTAAATAAAGCGTCACAACGGTTAAGCTGCAACCAGAGAAATGTTGCGAATTAAGACACACCAACATGGAAAAAGTTTTTGATTTTGCATTTAATTTAATTAATTGGTACAACATGGCGAAGTCATACCAAAGTGCTTCAATCACAGATGTGTCCATGCATGGTGGTGGCATCATCCACTAATCAGTAGTTGATGAAAGTTCAGCTGTCAGAAATCCTTAAGAAAATGTAGGTATTACCACCATGCTCAGCCCTTTCCCCCAAAAAGGCACGCTCTTATATATCTAAACAGTATTCTCAATTGTAAGCATTTGTCTTTCCTGAATTTGACCAATTAATGTTCGTCTTCTCAGTTGAGCCTAGAGTAGGTTCTCCACCAAAACACTGCCCAGAACGAGGTTCCACCGGGGCGGTTCTTCGGAACAAGCACGAAGGTTCAGGCCAACATAAAATGGCAGGCAAATTCTTGCAGGGAGAACGGCCAATTGCTTTATTGTCTCTTCTTTTTTAGCCAACCAGCTCATCTCCCTGGTAACTCAGAAAAAAAGAAGAAAAAAGCCTTAAACATGTTGTGAAAGGGTTGCATTTTAACCCAATCCAACCAAGTGATTTTGGAGCTTTACCAAGCTTCTGAAAAGTAGTGGTGAAAGTGTCAACCAAAACGTGATGTTTTTGTAAAGCTAAGCCTGAAGCTTTGCTGCCTAAACTCAACCAAACAGCAAGTGAAAGCCGTCGGCCTCCTCTCTGACATCACTGTTTTAACTTTGGGGGAGAAAAAAATACCCTCTTCTTTCAAAAACATGGATGAGAAGGAAGTTTAGTTGTACTGGAACATAATTTTTGAGGGACAAGTTTGCCACGTTATGGAAAAATGTAGTTTAACTGGTAACTCCTGACAATAGCTGTTGTCTTTTTACTTACTCAGCACACTCACTACACTTTCCCATCAGATTCTAGTATATCACAAATAAAACTAAAGAGCTGCTAGAGGTTGATGAATGTTTCACAGGACATTTTCATCACGACCACCACTTTCTTTCACACATATCCCTGGCCATGGAGCTGGCTCAGTCGCCATGGAGACAGCTTAGCCAAATGTAATGCCAAACTCTGATAACAACTAAAGCATTTCTCTCAAACCCAACTAATAACACAAAATGTAAAAAAACTTTGCAAACAAATGATTTGGTGATCCTCTTCAACCACAAGCAATGAAGCCGTGTTGCCAAAAGTTGGGTTTTCATGCCAGAACTGAACTGAACAGAATTTTAAAAGGCTCTTTGCAGGAGTAGATTACACCCAGTGCCAAGACTCCAGGATTACAGTGAGCCTACTGTGCTACTTTAATTAAAGCATTTTCTTGGATACGTTAGGCCAGATAGTGAGAGATATTGAAGAAATGGTTAAGAGTTTTTTTTTTTAGCAAAACAGCCATGACAGCCAGATTTAATGAGCATTTTACCTCACACAGGAGTTTCAGACATGAAAGGTTTTGACCTTGACAGACGTCCAGTGCAAAAATTGTTCTCACATTACAAAAATAAATGGTTGAAAATAAGGAAAATTGATGATGTGATTGTGAGTTTTTCCATCTCCAAAAAAAAATGACAGGGGGTCCACTGTTAGAGAAATTGTCTTTTTACAGCACATAAATCATGACAGCCAACACCAGGAACCAGTCTGCTGCTTCTGCATGTTTCCTGCCTCCAGAGACGCTTCCCCGTTTCCAGCTGGACACACACGCGCATCCAGACACGCTCACACTGGCAAATAGATAACACGCAGTGTATGGAAAGATGAAAAGCAGACACATGCATGCATAAAATCTATACGGTGTGAGAAAAAAAGAAATGCTGTCTGGAAAAACCTTTCACGACAAACAAATTGAAATAGTTCACAAAATGGTTGGTTGAATTCCTATAAATGTGATTTTCTTCATTTTATAGAGACAGAATGAACATTTCAGAGAATATGGAAATAAAGCCCTCATGCTCATTTTTACATGTTGACATGCAGCCACACACACACACACACACACACACACCTCCCACACATATTTCAGCTCTGCTCTGGTGAAGTTTTTGTTCCATTCAGGATGCTGAACTGGCACAATAGAGCACACACACACACACACACATGCACACTGACATTCATATATGCACAAAGCATCTGTCAGCTTCCCATGCTCCTACATAAACACAAATGCAAAGGCGTTTGCACCGCTACACTTGTGAGGACCTTCCATGACATCATGCATTTTCTTCACCCTTTTGCCAGCAATTCAAATTTAGCCTCAAGTCTGTCATTGCAAATTATAACTCAAGTCTAATTAAGAAATTTGTGTTAATTTCGAGTAATATCTGAAGCCTGCTGGAGAAAATGAAAGTCAAGCATCAAAGCATTCATGTCAGTCAAGTCTAAAGTAATTTAAACAAGTCTTTCAGGACAGGTTCAAGTCAAGTGTAAACTCATTAGAGATGAGTATCGAGTCCAGCCTGGGAGTCTTTCCGAAGACGTCCAAGTAAAGGGTTCTTAATAAGCAAGCGATCTCCAGTAAAGTCAACTAAGCTGAGATGAGTCCAACAGTAATTTGAAAGGACACCCAGTCTATACTTTGAGACTAATTTAAGTCACAGCAAGTTGAATGTCAAGTCATTAAGGGTCACGTTAAGTCATTCGAAGCAAGTGTAAGTCAAGATTCTCCAGCTGACTCAAAGGTCCTACAGGAAAAAGACAATCTGAGGCACACTGTAAAAAGTGTATTTGAGCTGTTTGAATTACCCTCATTAATCATTAAAGGCCATTTACTATTGTGGATTCTATCAACTTGAACTTATACTTCAGGACTTCAAACCAACGCTCTAATTTCAGCAAAGTTAGATTTAGCGTTGTGCATCGGACGTCACAATGTCGTCACAAATGTTTCTGCTGCTGCTGCTATTTTCTTTAAGGAGGTTTACAAAGCAAAGAAAAAGAAAGAACTGTAAACCTAATGACAAAAATCATGTTTTGATTTTACAAATGGGTGAAGCAGAAGATGCTGTGGAAACCTTACGTTGCCTTTCCTTGAAGTTGCAGCAATGACACTGTACATATGAGAGGAATCCAATGACGTACATCTAATCTAATCCAGTGGCGTTGACATTCAGTTCCTTGTTAACTTAATTTGGATTAACTTTATTCAATTCTGTGTTACCAGCTGAAGCGATTAAGTTAGTCCAACAATTCTCTTTTAATTCTCAGTGCATCAGAGATAAGTGTACGTCAAGCTTTAAGCCATTTGAACCAAATCCAAGTCCGTTATTTCAAGGATTCCAGACTCAAACTTAAAGTCTCAGTTTGAATCAAAAGTTCTTGAGGGCAAGAACAACTCAAGCCACTCGAGACAAGTTCAAGTCAAGTAATTCAAAACAGGTTTTAAATCAAGTATGTTTCAAGCAGGTTCTAGTCAAGTCTCAAATTATCTGACACAAGGTCAAATCCAGTCTCATGACTTGAGACTGGATTTACCCATTTGGTCAATCCTCAAGAAAAGTCGTTGAGTCTTTCCAGTTAAGTCCAAGTTACAAGTCTTCATAAGCAAGCAGTTTCAAGCAAATTCAAGTAACTTGAGACGAGTTAAACATCAAGTCTAATGTCAAGTTGAGTCTTAAATTAATAAAGTGTCAAGTCATTTGAGACAAGTGTAACTCAAGTTTCAAGGAATTCAAGACAAGTCCCAAGGTGACTCAAAAGGATAATCCAAGACATTTGAGGCAAGTTCAAGTCGAGTCATTCAAGCGACTCAAGACAAGTCTCAGTTTGGCTCAAAAGTCCATTAAGGCAAAGACAACTTTAGTTATTGGAGACAAGTTCAACTGGAGCCATTCAAGCCAAGTTTCAGATCAAGTACCACACAGGTTCTCATCAGGTCAAGTTATCTGAGACACGTTTCAATCCAGTTTCAAGTCAGGACAAGTTTAGATCCAGCATCAAGTCCTTCAACACTAGAGCAAATGGAACCCCAAGTCACTTCACGGAAGTCTCAAATAAAGCGTCAAGTCGCTCCAACTAAAGGTTCCTTTAGTTCTGCTTGTTCTGGGATTTCAAAATCTCGAAACGTGAATGTTTTTACTTTCAAGTCTCAAAAAAAATTCAAGCCATGAGTGAATCAGATCTCTGGAGCCTTAAAGCAGTCGAGTCTTTTCTGTGTGTCAAGTTTCAAGTACCCTTTTTTGTGACTTAAGTCCAAACCTTCAGTCTTCAGACAAGTTTTGGCCCCAAAATTGGTTCCCACAAGGATAGAAGTACAACAACAGCACACACACGTTCACCCGAAGCTGACAAACAGCCCTGAATGGGTCTCAGATGAGGCCGCAGCGCCTGCAGCCTTTTGTCAGGTTTCTCCTTTGGATCCCTGCGAATGCGACGGGTTAAACAGTGGCATTGTGGGCGATCCTTCCCAGGGTGGAGGGGTGCTGCTGGGTGGAGGGTGGGGGAAGGTCCGGGTGCCCTTCCCTTTCTTCAAATAAATAGACAGGGGGGTAAGAGAGCATTTCAGCCCCCAGAAAGTAAAAGAAAAGACTTTTTTTTTTTAAATACAGAAAAGGAAACAGCAGTAGGTGAGCCACAAAAACAGCAGCAACAGTGATTATCTTTATTCCTGTCAGCCTATCACACACACACACACACACTTGTGAAAGCTGGCACATGCAGTAGCACATGACTGCACATGCTCAGACATGCACAAACTGACACTAAGGAGGGTCGTCTGAATTGAAACGAGTGAAGCCAGAAGTGCCAGTGGACGCCATGGCAACAAGTGGGCATTACGCTACCAACAGAGAGAAGTGAAGCAGGATGGGGGAGGTGTCGTCATCCTCTGAGAGTAACACTGAAGCTTTATGTGCTCGTTTGGAAGAGCATGGCAAGTTTCATCAAATGTGGTGAAATTGTGGCATCGACTGCATCTGTTTTCACATTTGTCTTTACGTCCGGTGTTGTCGCCGTAGTCGTTGCCACGGCGTCTCTTCCTTCCAGAGATAAGCTGTTGAGCAAGACCGTAATCTTATTTTATCTCATTTTGGGGATAAATTAGGGCAAATACATTTGAAAATGCACCCCTGGATGTATTTTTTTGCTCTGCATCCACATGTGTTTGCTCTGCTTCTGCTACCCAGGAAGTCCGCTGAATCAGGCAGATCGAGGCTTCAATCCTTTTCAGACACGGGATACGTGACTGGTTTTATCAATGTATTAAAGAAACAAAAAGATCCGCTGGGATTGGTTGCAGCTTTTACAGTTTCACTTCCCCAGACTGTTGTATCGTCCCCTACACACAACGACATCCTCCATCAGTAAGATGTAATCGATCCGTTAATGTGACTTTAAGTCGTCCATGCTTGTGAATTTTACCGGAAAAGTGACCCGTGTGCTCATGCAGATGTGAAGCTGACGTGTTCAGGTGGAGAAGAGTATGTGGCTGAAATGTGCTTTGGTGTTAGTTGCTGTTGTTCGGTTTTGAGTTTGTGGGTTTTGGGCAAAGAATTGGTAAAATTAGCTGCATCGAGGACCCTGTGATTGACCTGAATTTGGGTGAAATACAGAATCAAACAGTGTTGTTTTTGGGCCGAGTTATTGCTTCTGTGCTGCTGAATTTGTACAATTACGGGGGGATGGAACCATTTTGGAAACCAGGGATGATATTACAAACTTCACAGCGGAAACAGTAAGACGTGTGTGTGACCTAATGCCGCTTTACACTGCTGAGACCACTTCTGTATCCGGCCAAAGCTTTTAGGTCTGTCGGTGCTGCATCATTCCTCACCAGTGACAGGCTGCGATGCCCAATTTCTCTACATGCAAACAAAAACCTGACTAACTATTTGGTGCTGTTGCTCTTTTCATCATCTCAGTAAACTTTTAGAAGTTGATCTGAACACACTAGAGCAGATAAAAACCAAACTTAAACTGTCATTAATAGTTGGTTTAGCAGGTGGCTCGGTCTGACTCTGCTCAGTCATGATGCCCCATTCTGCAGCTACCTCCTACCTTTTACTCTGTTTATCCCAAACAAACCAGAAAATGTCAGATGATTTACTCAAATGTGTACCAACATTTCATTCAGGTCAACTATACAAAAAAATATTTGGCACAGTACAGTCAGTACCAAAAAATGAAAGACATAATGAATAATCAGCAATAATAACACACATGCATGCACTGTAAAATGGAGGATCAATGCCATGCTGAATGCTAATGAGTGTTTGTTGCCGCCATAAAATGATGTAATATGGACATCATGAGTTTGTAAAAGATGCATGAGCTGCTCGATGCTTGGGATTAGATGAAGAAGTTAAGGCGACTGCGTGTAGAATGATAAAAAGATTTTTAAAGGGGCAGATTTTACCCAAAGACTCAGATGCCATCAGCATCCTAACACCTGATCCCTCTGAGTAAAGACAGGAGCGTGTTGATTTGCATTTATTACAGCAGTGAAAGAACACATTAACCCCAGCGTGAGCCTGTGTTTTCCGTGTCCGTTAACCTTTTGAGCATTTCCACCGCGTCCCTCTCCTCTCTTTTACTCTCTCTCTCTCTCTCGTTTTCACTCTCACTTATCTGTGCCTGGCAGCGATTTTATGCATCTTCAGACAGAGGGCGTCGTTGCCATGGAAACCCATTCTGAGGCAACAGTTTTGAGCAGACGTGATCCAAACTCGGTGACCTCCGGGCTTCTCTCTGCCTTCACATGTTCACACACACACACACACACATACGGGTGGATGGACGAGGCAGATTAAGTGACTCTTACGCCGCATTACGGACATCTAGCGATAAACTGCAGAGAACCGGAGCATTAAAACTGCTCTCAACTCCATTTTAGCTTCAACTTTGCACCCTGCCGTCTCTTCAGACGGCTCTAATCTCATCCCACACGCCTGTCCAGCTGTCACTCGCAGTCGTCTCGTGGCACACGTCACCACTCGGGTTTTAGCTCAGCGGAGAATTTCATTTAAGGCGTCGCTCATCGATAATCAGGATGGCGACACAAGTGATGTGTGTGGAACATGCATGTTCTCCCACAGTCCGGAGACATGCATGTTAGGCTAATTAGCGACTGTAAATTGGCCGTGCATGGTTGTCTGTCTCTTTGTGTTAGCCTTGTGATGGACTCTCGCCTACAGTGTCAGCTGGGACTCTCTACGTGGTAAAACAAGTATACATCGCTTATGGATGGATGAGTTCCTCACAGAGGCAAATCCACAGAGATTCACCATAAACTCTCCTCTCTCCTCTCTGTGGAGCCTTTTGGCATCTTTCAGCTCATTGTTTTATTGTTTTGATGTCACGCTTTCACTTTTGCAGTCAGTTGGCTCTTCTTGAATGATGTAAAATTGTACAAAAACAACAAATATTAAGTCCATGTTATGCATTTAAAGTGATATATTCTGATATGGGTTGCCTAATATATTCCTTGTCAAGCTTCAGTATTGTATTGGCGATTAGACACTGGAGGAGGAAAAACTATCCAGGATTTCACAACAAAATACTCAGAAATATGTTGTATTCTTTATTTTAAAACCTCGTGAGCACTTAGATTTATCTTTTAACCATCAGAAGTGTTCTTAAAATTGGATGTACAACATCATTAGCCTCATATTTTTATTTATATGATGTATATAAAACCTATCTTCTATCTGCAAATGTCAAATTCAGTGTATGACAGCCCACCAAGACTGACTTTTATTTTCAATTCAATTCATTTTTATTCCCATAGTGACAACTCACAGACCTGGCAAATATATTATGGATTGTAACACGACCGATGCAACGAGTCCCGTTGACCAAGCGCTCAGCAACAGTCAGTTTCTTGTCATGGTGCCACCTAATTAGTTCAACTTCCATCCTTTGGTTAGCTTCCCATCACTTGTTCAATCAGCCGGTCGCTGACCTCGGTATCCACACACCTATCAGATCACTTGCCAGATTGTCTTTACACCCTCCAAGTTGAGTCTTTCAGCCATTTCTTGTATTAAATCTGATTTATGACCACTGCATGTTTTTCACTCCTGCTCCTGCCTTGAGCCTCAGTGAGAGCCTTCTTTATTTTTATTTTATTTTATTTTATTTTCGACTCTCACTTTTTTTTTTTGTCTTTTTGCCTCCTCCCGGTCTGCTTTGGTTACCTTGCCAACTACCAGCTTGTGTCTGACCCTTGCTGTGTCTCCTTAAAACCTGGATTTCTCTCCATGTCTTGCCTCATCCCTGCGTTTGTTCTGCCCCAGTTCCCCACACAGTGGAATAAACAATAACTCTCTTGAAATGCAGAAAGTGGCATCAAATCAGACTCCTAAATTACAAGAACCTTTGAGTTAAACAGTATTTAAGTAAAATCACTGGGTTGCTTTCTTTTCAACTAAACAGAACGCACTCTCTGCAGCCGGACTTTCAACGAGAAAAAGTGCTCTCGGTGGTGTTAAGCGTGTGTGGAGGGTATCAAGGGTGTAAGAATGGGAGCAGGAAAAAAAAAGTCAGAACAGAGAACATGGTGAAGGCGTGTGAAGATTTTATTTTTTTTCCTTCCCTCTGCTGTTCCGAGTCAAACCTGCTGGGACTTGGGATTCATCGGCGGCCCGTGATTGGCTGACGATGTGGTGGAATGATGGTGTTGGGATCCTGAAGTGGCTGCTGTGATTGGCCGGTGCAGACACACACGAGTAGTAGTACATGAAGGAGGCATGTACACCCCGACACACACACACACACACACACACACATAAAGTCATGCATGTATTTGTGGAAAACACACACACTGGAAGCATGGAAATAATGAACTGAAAACAGAACGCACTGAGCCGTCAACATGAATATTTCTGTGTAGCGTCAAAGTAATGTTCTCATGCATTTACTCGTTTTCAGAATTTGACGCATGCACTTTATATTATCGGACTTACATGCATATGCAAGTAGGCACACAGACACACACACACACACACACACACACACACACATACACACACGTATGTAGCAGAAAACTGCAGTGCTCCTAATTTAGATTTACATGCGTGCACACACAAGCACACAGTGTGCCTTACAAAAGCAGGGATTGAAACCAAAAGCAAAGGCGACAGAAGCGAGGGGGGGAGGCTGTGTATACGAGAGCATTTCTTACTCTCCTACTCCCCCCTCCCTCCCTCCCTCCCTCCTCCACCCCCGTAAAGTCTAAATGAATCGTTCTGGCACCGTCTAGTTTACTAATGAGGCTCCGAGGAATGCTGCTGATCAGAACAGGACCCTCTGGCTTCTTTTCTAATGGAAATCTGGCGATACATTACCGGTCAACTCCCCCATCCTCCCCATCCTCCTCCTCCTCCTGCGTTACATGCGAGTGACCGACTGGTTTGGCAGCAGGACAAGGTGATGGCAGCGACTTCAGAGGGAGAACAGTGATGTGACCCAACTGTACTCTGATGATGATGATGATGAGGAGGAGGTCCACGTGACTGCATAAAGTCTTGGCCTGTGCCTTTGTTGTGCTGCTCAGAGTTGTAGTGTTTTCTTTGTTTGGGCTCCATCTTTAATGTGTGAATTTATGTCAGCTGCTTGTGAAACAGGATATGTGACCTTGCTGGGTTCATCTGTCGGTTTAAGTGACGATCACGTTTATGTTCCTCACAGCTTCATTCAGACAAACCCGCCACAGTGACAGAGAGAGGTACGGTACACAATATCTGTCATGCACATGAGATTAAACAGCACATCAGTTGGCGCAATGCACAACACCATACTGCTGAATAAAAGACTCAATCTCCATCCATTATGTAACAAACTGTGACTCTGTGTGTGGGAGCTCACCAGTCTAGGAAAGCACACAGTGTGACCTGCCATTAGATTGTGATCAATTCTGCCTTCATGTAGGGATAAAGTGTAATTATAGGTAATTAATGATGCTGGTGTTGTGGTGTATGTTGCTTCAATGACACTCATTTGTATCCTGCTGCTGTTTGATGCTGCAGATATTAAATAGATTCAAGGAAAGATTAATACAAACAGCTGGAAATATGTGTGTGGCATGCAGTTTAGATTTGTGTTGTGTTTAAAGGAATAGTGAATGTGTGTCCAATCCAGTAAAATCTGCATCGAGGCTTTTTCCACTTTCGTTCAGACATGAAGTTTAGATGCTGTCAGATAACTGCTCATGCAAACTACTGTCCGCTGTTCGTCCTTATTTGCTACGGCGGCATGGCGTTCTGTCTGTCAGATTGTCCACAAAACACATTCATGGTTTCCAGAAGATGACACCTAATGAGCCTCTTTTCTTTTCACAGTTCATGATGTTGTACTTATATCTCAGCTGGAAAGTGTTCTGGGTCAAATCCAGTCGATTTAAACGGAACAGTAATTTCATTTAACTTTCCTCAGCAGATAAATGCTATCCGATGAAATGTTATTCACTGAATGACACGGCACAGAATTTGTGACAAACAGTCATAGCTTCCAGGTGGTGTGTGTTTATCTATTTGGTGATCGATTGACTCTTCATGTTGGCCAAAGTTTGTCCTGTGCTTGGGTTTTCAAGACGACAACGTACAGATTTTGACCAGGGAGGACGGATGGTTTGAGAGAGAGGTGAAAGAAGCCATCTATGTCAAACTGGAAAGACCATCCCTCAACAGAGGTGGAGGTCTGAGGAAGTAATAAACCCCCAATTGAAACAGAAACTCAGGTGTTAATGGCTCCTTAAGGATATCTGGAACTCCCAACTAGTCAGTCAGAACTGATGAAGCCTCTTGGATGAGAGGTGGAACGTCTTCAAGGAACTCAAACAAGTCCAGTTGCCATGAGAATAACCATGACCTGGATGACTGAGAATCTTCACAGACTTGGGTTTTCAAAATATCTGCATTAGATCAGTTCTTGTTTCTCGCTGATTAGCTAAATCACCAAACACTAAACTAAAATAGCTGATAAACATGAACTCATTCTGACATCAGCTTTTCATTCAGTCTCGAGCTCAGAATCACTGGACTGCTGGTATGACTGTGGTTTCTTGAGGTTTGTTGTGTTTGCTTTAATCCACGGTACGACTTTTCCACCATTTACTGTTAACTGGTAACGCAGTTCAAAACAAATGGTCATGTTTGTCTTTCCCTTCTGGAAGCAGTTTCACTACTAATGCGTGCTTATGCGGCGTGCCTTGCAAGCGACCACTTTCTTTTCTAACTTGTGATCTTTCATCTGAACATCAAGTTTTGTTTTTATCTCGAGCATCAGAAAGTCTTCATGGATTTTTTTCTCGGATTTTTTTTTCCACAGGCTCCTCCTAGCTGCAGTAGTTTTTTCTGTCTCCATCACTCTGCTTGTCCACATCTCTGGCTTTGACAAATGGACGTCCATTATATGTGAATGTCCCACTCTGTAGCTTTAAGCTGAAAGGATCTTTGTTCCAGTTGTCCTGTGAAACTTGTAAGTCATTTAGGCAGGATAAGTGATGGGGTGAAGCGGACCTGGCTCCTGAAAGCCTCGAGGTCACCGTGTCTTGCAGTGTGAACCTAACTAGTCTCAAGTTTGTTATTATTTTGGCTTTGAGAAAGACTAGAAACAAGGATGGAAACAGAGGGGCGTACGGACTCTAACAAATGTCCCGCAGCTCGGAAATCGAATCACGGAAGTTGCAATTAGCTGCTGATTTGTTTTGAATGTGCACAACATCAGCAGGTCCTGCATGATTCTCTCACCTCGAGTCAAAGTTGAAACATGTAGTTTGGGTTAAAATAGTAAAGCAGAAAAACAAGAAGTTTGAGTTTACATTTTTGCAGATGGCATCATAGCTCATGTTCAGAACTTTCTTCTGCCATAATGTCATTATTTATGAAGCAATCATGAGCATTTACGTGTGGTTTCCTCAGTTTACTTCTGCGTTTTCACATCGCTAATCCGTCTGTTCCTGCACTGTAAGGTGACCATCGACTTGGAGCTCCACCTCAACAAGAGGACTAACTCGAAGTCTTCCAAAGGACCTTTCGCGCACTACGACGTTTACCTCTACAGGGTTCCCAAAACCAAAGCCCAGATCCCCAACGGTCCAAGTACCAGGACTGTAAACGGCCCCAGCAGAGCCAAGGGCCGAGTCCTGCGGTGGGAGGACGACCTGTACCAGCCCCGTCCCCCTTGTTCCATCTGCAGCCCCGTCAGCGCTCGCTCTCTGCCGGCCACCGTGTTCAACGAGCTTCAGCGGCCCAGACCGTGGACACTAAACCCCTACACCCCCTGACGAACACTTCTTACGTCTCACTGTGCTGACTGACATCTCTAAATTTGTTCTGTGTTGTATTTTGTTGGAGTTTATAAGAAGTTTTCAAACAATGAAAAGGACATTTACACAAACCTCTATGAGGTTTCGCTTTCACCTGCCTAATGTCAGGTGGAAGTTAGAGCCTGAGGTGGAGGTGTTGAACCAGGACAACGGAGCTGACGGGACACACATGGAAAGTGACTCAGGTGTAGTTGTGTTTGCTTGTATTGTTGTTGCAGGGAACCACCGGCCTCCTCGAACAGCCGACACACAGTCTGGATTCCAAAAAGTGAATTACTGTTGGCAACTGAGTCAAGCTAAATGTATGGTGTCGTCTCAAAGTGGAGAAAAAAAAAAATCCAGTAACAGTAAATTTGCAGATTTAATGGAAAAAGGTCTTTTAAAAAAAAAGTTTTAATTTATTTACATTCATTTTTCTGTGTCAACTGGTGCTCATCCACAAACATCAGGCTGTTTTCTAGAAAGAAAAATATTATTTTGATGTTTAAAAAGTTTTATGAATTTTTAATTTATTAACTATTAACTGCTTTGGAAACCAATAATAGCAAAATTATTTATTTATTTTTTAAAAAAGGGACACATAAAAATGAAAGTAAATAGCAATAATGTGCTTTTTTATTTTTATTTTTTAAAAGTAAGTCCACAAAATACAATAAACAAAAAGTCTAATAAATGGTTTGTCTTTCCACTGTACATACATAATGGTGATACTATTCTAACTATACTGTGCTGCTGGTTTGCTCAGGGACACTTCAGTGGCCGTAGACTCCAACCACAAAGGCTTCGTGCAGACGTTTATTTATACGTTTGTGTATCTGTGCCAGCGATTACACCAGGCCAAGCGGGCAGTTGGCCAAAAGACGAGTCAATGAGAGCTCATTGGATTGTTCTGTATCGCTCCTCTCACACGACACGGTGATCCCGGTACATTCGGCTTGCCCACGTCTGACTCAGCAAGTGTAAAACAATCTGTCTAAATGTGTAGAATATTAATTATATGGTACCTTATTGATCTGTGCCGGAATGGTTGCTTGTTTTCAGACAAAGTCGCGGCGCTTCAGTCTCAGTTTTGATGACTCATTACTCAAATTACTGAATGTTTTCATTGTGTGAGCTTCAAAGCCTGAGATAAATCTAATTTGCATGTGTGCTGATAGTTTAATGGAGTGTGGGGCCAATATGTGGAGAGAATTGATGAAAATGTACGTCGAAACACGTCAAATGAAAGCAAAGTGCTTTAACTGCTGAAGTGCTAAACTACAACAGCTTCATAATGTTGATCTTTGAAGCTGCTCTGATCGACATTTTCTTATAAACGAGGGATGAAATGATCGTGTGCAATGTGAACGGAAGACTTCACCACAAATACAACATTATTACTGTTGTCTGACATGTGGATGGGAAAAGTTTTATTTTAACCCAAACCATGAGGATTTTGGTGCTTAAATATAAATGCAAATATAACTGAAAAAAAGCTGAATAATATGGGAAGTATATCTAAAAATAATGGAATCTGCCTACTTGGTCTGATCACCGCCACACCTGCCTCCTGAAAATTCAGAATTTGGTGCTTTTTGTATTACAGCACCCATATATATGTCATTTCTGCATTCATATGTGTCATTTTTAAACCATTGAAATTGAAAATCGACCTCCTCTCTCGTGGACTTGCTGGTAAAAGGTGGTGGTCACACTATCATCTATTTCCCCCTCAGCTTTCACGAAGCCTTTTAGCATCTTTCAGCTCACTGTTTTGGTTTTGCAGGCTGCAGCTTTACTGTTTTGGTTCAGTCTCACTGCTCTCAACCGACTGTTTCCTTCCTGCAAACCACCAAACAGCAGACAGGTAACAACTAGCTGGTGAATAAAACGGGGCCATAAATACATAATTTCTCAGGAGTTAGTGGAGACCAAACAGAGCTCGGATATTCACCAGGTGGACACGAACATGATTTCAAACTTTGCATCATATTTACTGATATAAAAACGTCAAATGGTCACGTATTAAACTGATGCAAGCGTTAATGTCTCATTTTGGATTACAGCATTTTAAAGACCGAAGAGTTTTTAAATATGTCACCAAAATCTGGCCGTGTAGATTTACTGCAATGACAGCCTCGATCTCTTTGATACTGAGCTGTTTCAGAGCTGCACACTGCCATCTGCTGATTGGAAAACATGTTCAATGGTTAATTTCCTATCTCCCATTTTACATGTAAGTGTTTTATTCAGCTGTTCTGCATGAAGCATGAGCGTAAGATGGATGACATATATGAACCAGATCACGTCTAAAAGCAGCTTTTCAAGGCAGGAACACAAACCTTTCTCCAAGTATCGATAATAAAACATTTCTGTGACAACGTGTCTGCATTCGATGTGGTGAACTTCAATCGGCAAGGTTTTAGTTTTGTTTAACGTCGCCGTTGTAATAACTCTGAATAATGTTGGATTTAAACTGATCACACACGAGGAAGATGATGCTGACTGTCCTCGTCACTGATGTACAGCACGTGCACAAGAACAGAAAACAGAAGACGAACATTAAAGCGTTATTTCTCTGAAAGAAGACTTCAGAAACCTCCAGTGTGACAAAACCTAATAAGCAGAACAAAACAGATAAAACTGAGGGTTCTGATGCTGTAAAGTAAGCACACTGCACACCAGAGGTTAAAGGTACTAATCTTCTGATCATATTTCTTGGTTTTATCAAACTATTATTTAAATCAAACTTCAATGATCAGGACACATCTACCGTGTCATATGTTGTGAACACAGATTAGTGCATGCTTGTCAGTTCAGGTAAAGAGTTGTGCTACTAAAACATCTCAAGACTAAACCTTAAGTTATTTTATGCAGAAGAAGCATCCATCCATCATCTATACACCACTCAATCCTCACTAGGGTCATGGGGGGCTGGAGTCTATTCCACCTGACTCAGGGTGAAGGCAGGTTCACCTGGACAGGTAACCAGTCTATCACAGGGCTACACTTAGAGACAGACAACCAAGCACACTCACATTCACACCTACGGACAATTTAGAATCACCAATTAACCTCAACATGTTTCTGGACTGTGGGAGGAAGCCGGAGAACCTGGAGAGAACCCACACTGCACGGGGAGAACATGGAGACTCCACACAGAAAGATCCCGGGTGTCCTCACCGGGATGCGAACCGGCGACCTTCTAGCTGCGAGGCACCAACTGCGTGCAGCCCCCAGAAGAAGCATGCTGAGTCAAAAAAAGATGGACTAAAACCATACTTTACAGAATGTTTTTAACATTTGAATAGCTTCAACATAATATCCATGATGAATAAAAAGTCTATTCAAATGATGGTGTAAAATCTGCAAGCTGGAATGTAGGGGATTACAAAATAACACGACGATATATAACTACAATTTTTAGGTGGTACGCTAAGCATAAAAACACAAGTTTTGTATTAGAGAATTGCTTTTATCTGTTTGCTATGTTACTCTTGATTCACATTTAGAGGATAAAATGATATTAATGTAAAGAAAAACCTGTTGAACAGTAAAGACCAGAGTGCAGATTTGGTGTCTCTGATCTGGAATTTGTCATCATCGTGATGGGAATCATTTATTTTCTGACATTTAGCTGTGGCTGGAATATTCCTGAGTGCAACTATTACAAAGACAGCTACTGCTACGAATATTACTAATACACCCATGCATTTATGTATGATGCATTTATGTACTGCTGCTGCTGCTACAGTACTGATGCTGTTCTCCACTGCTACAGCTGTCAGTCATTAACACCGTACCACCAGCAGGAGGCGCTGCCCGCAAGACAAACTGGATGGAGACGCTGAAGAAGTTGCCATGTGCGAGCAGAGATCGTCTATATACGTAGAGTCGTTACTCAGTCACAGATTCGGCACCGTTGGATTTGAAAAAAACATTTCCTTATTAAAAGCTAATATTGAGTGTTTGGATTTCAGATCATTTTGTAATTCAAATCAGATAAAATGCGCAAAAACTATTCTCTAGCCAAATAAATGTGCAGTTGTGGACCGCGTCTTCGTTGTCAAAAGGAAATACATGCGGAGTGAGACCTCGTGTTTTTATTTCTTATCTTTACCTGACGTTAGCTCAGCAGCTAGCACAGAGAGAAGCTTTCTAATCTGTTATAGGTTAAAGTAGGACCTCTGACTTTACATTTTAACCCATGAATACACAAAGACAGACTTTTAGATGTACCCCTAGTTGCAGGTCCTGTTTTATAACGTTGATTCCGCTAACTTACAAACCGCTTAGCTTGTTTTATGTACAGTTAGCTTAGCTAGCACTGGTAGCTATGTTTACAGAGCTCAACAGTATCCTGAACAGCACTCCCGACAGCTTCACAAGGGTGAGCATTTAACATTTCTCATTTATTTAGCTTGGTGATCTGCTCTGGAACTATCTCTGTTAGGATGTAGAAGATACTGGACTCCATGCTAACGTGAAAAGTTCCTGATATTTTGCAGCTGAGTAGCCTGCAAACTGAACAGCATCCTCATTTTGCTGATATAATGTTGTTGATGTCACCTTCACTTGCAGAAAGAGTTTGTGTTGTTGTCAGACAGACAGAGTGATGCCTCTTTCCTCATCCACCACTTCCTGTCCTTCTACCTTAGAGGTGAGTTGTGACACCTGTCAGGATGTTGTCAGAATGGGTGGCACTTTTTTTTAAAAATTGTATTTCTGTAACAGCTGTTGTCTGTTTTTTTTTTTCTTAGCAAGATGCAAAGTGTGTTTTCTGGGTCTGGTGCAGTCCTTCAGTCACTACAGTGCAATAAGTCAAAGGCTGGTGAGTGTCTTTCCCATCAATAGTCTCTTGCTTATAAATTTTACATCACTGAGCTTCAGAAGACCTAAAAAATAATGTCTATTGCAAATGTCTCCAAACACGGCAGTAGTTATAAGATTGTCAGTTCTCTGTACTCGGGTACTGATGGGTATATTTCACCGTTAGGCCTTTTTCAGACATGGTTTTGTAACATCACTCAGTTAAAGTGATGGCATTCTGTCGTTGCTGCAAGGTGGAGCGGTGGTTAGCACTGTTGCCTCACAGCTCGGTCGCCGGTTCGCGTCCTGGTGAGGACACCCGGGATCTTTCTGCGTGGAGTCTCCATGTTCGTCCATGTTCAGCGTGGGTTCTCTCCGGCTTCTCCGACTTCCTCCTACAGTCCAAAAACATGTTGAGATTAATTGGTGATTGTAAATTGTCCGTAGATGTGAATGTGAGTGTGCTTGGTTGTCTGTCTCTAAGTGTAGCCCTGTGATAGACTGGTTACCTGTCCAGGTGAACCTGCCTTCACCCTGAGTCAGCTGGGATAGACTCCAGCCCCCCATGACCCTAGTGAGGATTAAGCGGTGTATAGATAATGGATGGATGGATGTTCGTCACAGCTTCCTTCAGACAATACCCATCCTAGGGATGGAGAGCCACAGCTTCATTCAGACAATACCCATCCTAGGGATGGAGAGCCACGGGCAATACTTGTCATACACTCAAGACTAGACAGTACATGAAATGATGTATATTGCATGATGATGTAACAATAAACTAATATTGACATTATCAAGCCGTCCAATAAATAATAGCCTCGTTTTTTTTCAGATTTTCTAAACACTGACAAACCCGTCTGTGTTTTGCTAATTTAACTATTACTTTATAAACAGTAAAATAACCGGAGAACTGTAATGGCACTTAATACTCAACCTGAGAATGGACACTGTACAATAAATGATTTATAAACTGTTTCTCTGTGTGGCAGCTAATGCTGTTGTGCTGAGATGCTCGTATTGATCTGGCTGCAGGGATTTAGTAAACTAAAAGACTCCTACAAACAGCTGGAAGCACCAAACTAAACTCATTATTCGTGAATCTAACCAATCGGATTATCTCTGTCTTCAAGCAGTGATGCTCTTTTTTTAATGGGTATTTAGGTGAACGAGAAAGGTGCTTTTTGAGAGCACACTATGTCTTTTGTTCACCCTGTGATGCTTTAGACTAATATTGGAGCAGAAATGTGAAAAAGGTCTTCCCCACATTGGTTCCCACAACCCAGAGTACATTGTTTGTCTGTGCCTATCCGTTAATGCGAATGCAGTTTAGACTTGTGCCAGGTTGAAAGTAATACGGAAAGTTTACTGTGTAAGACCGCTGTAGTGACTGTTGTGGAAAAGCAAACAAGCTTCTCATTCAAAAGGTTCTTAGTTTGATGGAAACTAGTGTCTGAAAGGGGCTTTGTCCTGTTTTTTTTTTTTTTTCTTGAATACATACAAACTGAATTATGGCTGTGTCTTTCTTTGACTTCTGTGTGTGCAATGTGTGTCCTCAGGGTGTGAGTCTAACACAGGCAAAGGAGAAAGGTCAGCTGATCTTCCTTGAGGGACTGAAGGAGTCGCTGTCGATTTTGATTCCTCAGGAAGGAAACGCTGAAAGTCAAGCCGTGGACTTCCTGAGGTACAATCCAATATTCACTGTCCTTTCTCATCGTCACACTGTCGGCATTAAATCCTGCACACGTTTAGATAGTTTATCGTCATGGTGTCAGTTTGTTGTCGCTTCACTTTAATATCTATCTGTATTACAAATCCTATAGTTAAAAAACACACCCTGTAATACACCCCACGGTCATCTCCATCTCCATCTCCATCAGGGATCCCACTGTTGGCCTGCGGTGTCTGTATGAGTTTGTCCAGTCCAGTCTGAGCAGTTCCGGCGGTGGGGAGGATGGGACAGAGGAGTGGGGGCCTCCTGTGTTGCTGGTGGATGACATCAGTGTGCTGTTGAGTCTGGGAGTGAATGCTGGAGCCGTGCTGGACTTCAGCCACTACTGCAGAGCCACAGTCTGCTCCCAGCTACAGGTTGGACGTCCTTTCAGTCAAAGTCTTTTCCGCTAACGAGCGCTCACGTGCTGTAACGTTTGGTTACGATGAGGGTGGATGTAAAGCTCATATTGACTCTGATTTGGATCACAGGGGAACATGGTGATGCTGGTACGCTGCGATGGGGAAGAAGAGGGCGATGACGGAGACGATGAAGGCCCAGAGCTGCTCCTGAAGGGTCTCACCCACCAGTGTAGCCTCACTCTTCATGTTCAGGGTCTCCCAACTGGCTACTGCAGGGACATACACGGGCAGGTGTGTGTGTGTACAGACACAGCTGTTCATACTCTGATGGATCTGATTGAACATACATTTACATCAGCTATGGATTTGCCTATCTGGGTTATTTTTCTGCATAGAAAATTTAATGTATATACTGTTTGCACAAACAATGATTAACCTATTGATTGTTTTCTTGACTAATGTTTTGGTCTATAAAATGTCTTCCTCAGAGCTGAAAGTGCTTGATATGTCAGTTAATGCTTCAAAACCTAAGTTTACGATCATGTCATGATACTCCAGTGTGAAGAACTGCTCGATTTTGTGGCAATTTCTCCTAAAAACAATGACAAACAAATAACTTGACAATTATTGCAGACTGCATTTATGTCGATTGACTTGTCAAGTAATTGTTTAATCATTTCAGTTGTACCAGATATGAGAAAAAAGCATTTCAGTGAGAACGTAGGCCTGTTACACCACTCGTATTTGTTAGCTTTCGCCGTAGTGAAGCAGTGGAAAAATCTAGCAGAACACGTTCCAAAAACCAAAGTCAAACAGTACATGTAGCACAAGGTGTACAACATGCCAAGACAACCAGTAAAGCAGCAGTGCTCCTTGTTTTTCAGGTGGAGGTGTGTTGGAGGAGGAGACAAGGCGATGGGCAGCACACACAGAAGAAACTCTTTCAGTACAAGGTCCACGATAAGGGAGCTTCCTTCTTCGCTCGTGGGACATCCAGTGCCGTCCTCTAGCGCCGCCGCTTAGCATCCTTGTTTTGTTCTCTTTTACATTTTGTTTTGATATCGCAAGACATTGCAAAAATGGCTGGTGCATTAGCCAAGCTTTACATATGGCTGATCGGTAAGCCAGCCTGAACCTCTGGAGGAGCAGCAGCACCGTGATCCGGGTTCCAGACCTCTGAACGGTAGCCCGCCTGTGGAGCTATCGGTCCTCAGTATGTGGTCCCTTTGCTGTCAGCAGAAACACACAGATCATGGGACTGCCGGTGCTTGGAAAATACTCCTGGAGCTGTAATGCAACTGGATATTTATACCAATAAAAATCCATTAAAACATTAACTGTTGTGATTTTGTGGGCCCGCTAGAGGTCGCTCTGTCCCTTCTGTCCGCGGCGCAGGGTGAGAGGTCGGAGTGGAGAGGTCTCACTGGGATTTGACAACCAGTAGAAACCGAGCTCCTGCATGTCGGCGTCAGATGCGAGGCGTACGCGTTAGCCTTTAGCAAATCTCCAAAACAAAGCGATAATACGTCGGTTTGCTCGTTAAGTTTACTCGGGAGGACAACGGCAACGACAAAAACCACGACATTTGGAGACCTCTGAAGTTTGTGCAGGCAAGTGTGCGAACGGTTAAGCTTGTAACCCGCTAGCATTAGCTTCGGTTGCGAAAGTTGTCTTCGTGGTAGTGAAACGGCATGGGAGCTGTTGGACTGTTTAATCACATAGCAATGCTACCTGCTGCTAGCTTCGGTTGTGGCAGCGATAATAACCGCTGCTGGGCTCGCAGGCTTCAGATTTGCTCGGTACCATTACACATTAGCCCACAACACTCAAAACCACATTATACGACAGTATAAGTACAAGTTGACGTTATGCTAACAGCAAGCAAGCTAACTTTAGCGGTGCGTTAACATTTGGCAGCGTTGTTAGCAGCAAACGTATTTCGTATTTTCACTCTGACAGCAATGGTAAGTCTATGTTAACAATGCTTACCCCCTCACCATTTTTACGCACTATAAACTTTACTAGCGAAGTCAATATTAAATGGTACCCCGAGTTCACTGGGTTCATTGGGGGAGCTAACCAAGCTAGCCGTTTGCTAGCAACATTAGCCTTTAGCTTGGTGCCATATCACAAGTTGTGTGAAGCTACTGAGAAGGTAAAACATTTCCATTTAACGTTATACTCGTGTGCTTAGCTGTGACCGTTAATATAACCTACAATTAGCTATTGCAGCTGTTAGGTTTCATAGTTTCAGTGAAATTCCTCTGCTTGTAGAGTATTGATGCGATGGATGTCACGTTGGAAGCGTGAGCGAGCTAAAAAAAAATACGAATGTTTGTCATCAATATCTGCAGTTCATTAATTCTGTTTACTTGTCTCGAAAACCCGGGTCTAAGCATCTATTTCTGTTGGTATTTGTAAGACCTTAAAGTAAGTTTAATGCAGTGTAAGTTGTAGGTGATGGCTAACATCAGCTAGCTGTTTCCACCAACGTTAGTCAGCTAGGAAGTTGATACTTGGAGGCTGGGTGCTGAGAAGGGATTCACTTATGAATATACGTTCTCTTAGTCAGAGCAAACAGTGAGGCTTGTGTGTTTGTTCCCTGTGGGTGTTTAAATTGCACGACAATGTAAATAATTAGGCCCTCGTCTGCACATGCTAGTTGGGTGGTTTCTTCACTTTATCGTGTCAAGTTGTTGACAGAGGCCATTAGCTGCTGCTGCTTGGTGAGGAGTTGCAGGAGACGTGCTGATGTTGGAACCGTTTTGTTGTCACTGATGTCATCTTACGCCGGTGTGGAAACGTGGTGGCATGTGGTTGTCATTTTGCAAACAAAAAAAATAAAAATCTGACAAGTGTACGTATCTAAAAGTGAGCAGTATGTATTTATGGAATAACTGGGACAGCGTGCAGCAGCCCCTGGGCATCCCTGGCTTTGGGAGCCTCGGTGCTAACTTGTTCTTAGCAGGTGATGTTACGACAGGGTTGCATCATCCCGGCCATCCGTGCATGTGTTCCTTGTCTTGTGAGGACTGTTTCACCGTTTTAGCTGGTTTAGTAAACTCTAAATTGTGAATACAGTTGCTTGAAGTGGAAGAAATCGACTTTTTGCATTAATTGTAATACTCTGTCTAAATATGTGTGCAAAACATGCATAATTAATTAAAAAAAAAAAAAACAATCAAGATTTAATGTGGCTTTATTTTCTTCTTCTTCTTCCTCTGAGGACCTTTTCTAGAAATTTAGAAATCCTTTAGGGGAAATGGACTGGCTGTTACAAGACACTTGTTATTACAAAATGGTTACTCATTGACAGGACATATCCCCCCTTTGTCACCAGCCCCGGTTGTAAAAGGCTGTGTTGCAGTAATTCACTCATTGAGCTTGTGTCTACATTTACAACAAGACTAATCGTCTTCGCTGATCAGAGGCGCATGCTTCAGCATTATGCAACTATGTCGCTGAATTTCGATGCAGTTACGCTGTGGAGAATGGACGCAGCCTGAAGCTGTCTGGGATGCTTGAGGATACTGGAATGGCTTTTGGCTTGCAGTAATTAATGTGGAGATATTCATTAAGGCCTGTAAATGCATTGCGTGATACTCAAAGTCGCTGATTATGCCACTGGATTCTATAAACCCTGGAGATGCCTTCAAGTTGGGCATTTTAGGAAGTGTTGAAAAAAGGTAAGCTGTGGCTTTTGCTTTTTTTTCACAATCCCCCTTTCCAGTGTAGAGCACTTCTAACTGTGCTTTGTCAGTTTTTAAAAAAGAGTTGAGCCTACTCAAACTCACGGCACTGTTTTCCTCACAGCACTGTTGTAGGCATGTGGCATTACAAATCTAACTTAATCTGCAAGCCATCTAATTAGGCTGGAGAGACCCACAATGATCTCCCTAACTGAATTTGTGCTTGCAGTGTGAAACACTGTCATGTCTGTCGCTGTGTTTTTGGTTGCAACTAAGTGTGCTGGCTGCTCACGTGGGAGGTAGATAGACTGTTCTTTGTTTGATTAATATTTGTCAAGAATACAAAAGCAGTAGTTTTTATCAGGACATTTTCTGTGCTGTTGTCATAAGCATTCATTTGTGGTAAGCTGGGTTTTAGCAGAAAGGTTATTTGTATTTTCATCAGTTGTAGTAGCTGGTATATCCCAACAGACATCATCCAGGCATACAGAACAGGCTTTCCAAACAATTGCTGGTCACCTGCCAAAAATGCTGAGGAGAACACAGATTCACCAGCCTGGGACCACTGCTTACCAGCACTTGACCTGTGGCTGCTGTTCATTTTCCTCCCTGTTTGGGAAGTTTTTTTTGCTGTTAAAGGCTCCCTCAGACTTGCCATGCTTTTGAGACATGAACGTCTTGGCTTTGTATGACTGGCAGGATAGACGGCGGGCAGGCTGTGACCAGAGGAGGAAGAAAACAGTGGGGGTTGGCCATAGGGCCTGAGCCCTGCTCGTTGAGTTTCCGATCAGCTCAATCCCGGATTAGTTCACTGACGGAGATGCTGCTGAGCCTTTGCCAAATCAGGCCTTACAGCTACACCCGCACAACCCTACGGCACGCAGTAACTGGACAGACAGCTGAGAGATGGAGGCGTTCATTGAAAGTTTTCACTGGCAGGACGGCGAGTGGAACCAGGACCTGGCTGAGAGGGGGCACTCCTTCAGCAACAGAGAGTAGAAAGGCGTTGCTTCAAAACTCTCTTTTGACCTCTGCAAAGCCTATTGTGCAAGCTTGCTGGGACACTGCTGTGTTTACTGTATAGAGTATTTATAACAGCAGATCAAGAGACTCCTGAGGCGAATTCCTCCCAGGGAATGTTTCCGTTGCTCTCGGGGGGACAAGCCGAGCACTCGCGCACTCTGCCTGAGTCAAGAAGGGAGCACTATGTTCACCCAAAGGCACAGATTAAGCTAAAAAAAGCCCTGTGCCGCTGCTTTCAGGGGACGTAAACGGGTGCGAACTAGAGACATAAACTGGGCTCCCATTAGCAGGTACGGTCTCAGAGAAGTGCCGAGCTTATATGGATGCACACAGCTTAGTAATGATGGATGTTGTGTTGTTAACACATTGTGCTGCCTGTTGACATCATGGTGAGCGAGAGAGGCGGTAAGAATCAGAAGAATGAGATACTGTACAGCTGCGGTACATGTGTCAGGAAAGCCGGTTAAATATTGTAACAGGGGCCGTGTGTGACTACAAACACTGATAGGTAGCGCTGAACCTGTTCTCTGAGCAAACACAGAGCCAGGAGCTGAGATTTGGACGGAGAAGTCAACAGGAGATTAAGCTGATATAGGAAACTAAAATAGCTGATTCTGTTTGAAGTGAGCTGCACCAGCATTGAGATAAACTTTCACACGTTTGTCGCTCAAATGGATGTTATGCCGGAACTGTGTCGGTGGGCCGTGATGAGTTTTGTGAAATCAAAATATGAGTATAATTCAGTTCAGTGACTTTTAGTGCAGTCATACTGTGGCGGTTGAACATATCTTATTTTACTTTATGTAATTCATGGATTTAACCGTCTGAGATAGTGATTTTAACATTTTTATTTGTTAATTTGAACAAAATAGTAAAATTCCTCTTTCACATGTGGCATTTTCTGCACAATTTGTGTTATTATACTGATTAGAGCTGAAACAAGGCGTCACTGTATTGAATATCAGCTGCTTGTTTTAATGCTGGAAAGTGCATTTTTATGGTTAAGCACTACAACCCTCCGCTGAGCTTTCTTACCCAAGTGGAAGTTTGCACACTGTCTTCGAAGACAAGGCAGTTATCAGCGAACGTGGAGGTTGTTTTTTTCCTCAGGTGTGGGTGAGGAGACATCTGGTTTCTTCGGTCTAACTGCTCTGCTGGAATTGGATGTTTTCTACAGAGGGGAATGTGTCCACACCTTTTTGGCTGCTGAATGAGCCGTGTGTCTAAGTGCTGTCTAGCATGTGACCGCAGTGCGAGCTGGTCTGAAGGAAAAACACACCATTGCCTTTAGTCAGCAGCATGTGCGCCGGCACAAGAAGTGTGTATCTAATTAGGTGTTTAAGACAGAGCTTCTCAGTAGCAGAGATGATGTGTGTTTGTGAGTGTGTTGGACTGTAGAGATATATTACAGATTTGCTCTGATAAGATGCAATATGCAAAATATTGGTAGATATGTATCCATGGGCTGTAGTTAATCTTACAGTGTGTTTATGCCATGCTTTGAAAACTAGACAACAGAGATCACATCACTTTGACAAAGATGCACAAACATGAAATTTGTTGCTGTCATTAAAAATGTTAAGAAAATGTTTAGCATTGGAGTATAAATCTGCATATATATATTGATTGACTGTCGAGGAATGTCAGCATGTCCTGTATTAAAAGTATGAACCATCTCCAGGATTGTGCTAAAGCTGAAAGATTATTAAAAAAGCAGGTTTTCAAGCGTTTTATGTCATCTATAAAGTATTGCTAGTAGCAGCTGAGGATGCAGCTTGTGATTTCAAGATTTGAATCCAGAGCTTTCTTAACATTATTTTTTACTGCAGTGGATTCTACATTGTAAAACTGGGAAGTTTCTAAATGGTCTTTTAATCTGTTGGCTCACTCGCAATCTCAGGTCCCTGGATGCCCCGCGGCGCACCGTCCTCGGCCGCCCAGTGCTTCCCAATGGCCGGGAGTTGACCACGTCCTCTAAGATGACGCTGCGCGAGCAGCTGAGAGAGAAGATCTCGGCGGCCTTCTACCGCCACGGGCTGCTGTGTGCCTCCTACCCAGTACCCATCATCCTCTTCACCTCCGCCAGCATCCTCACCTGCTGGTAGGTGTCCAGCGATGTCATATTCTTGTGGTCAGAATCCAGATTCAGTTACTGTGACGTATTGATTTGGAGCATCAGTCTAAATATAGGGATCAATGTTGTGAACCAATAATTTCTGTTCCCCCCACAACTTTCCAAATCTGACATTCACACCCATTCACACGATGGTTGACTCACTGTGTGGAGGTGAGAAAGCAAACAGGGTATGAACTTCTTTTTCTTTTTTTTAATTTGTTCAATAACTTCTATCACCTTTCCTGTGTATAATTAAATGCAACTCAGTGAATGCCTTCCAGGGCGACGTGTCTGAAAATGTGCACACTTATCCCATATTTAAGAGAATTGTCACCCCTCCCTTTCATGGTCAGCTTTTCACTCTGCCTTTGGGTGTGGCGATTTAAAACAGCAATTAAATCGTCTACCTTCCTTTGTCCTCAACATGTCAATCAAACTGGTGTTCTGGCAAGACCTGTGCCTTACAGTTAGTTGCCAACAGAGCACAGGGGAAACTGAAAAAGTTCTGTTTTGTTTTGGATAGGTGGATGCAAACCTCCTGACTACTTAATAGTGCCTGTTTTTCCATACAGCCTTTATTAAAGCAGCAGAGGAAAGCAATCTTGTCATCCAGTGTGGACAGACTGAATCGCAGAGAAAGTTGCTGCATAGAGGAGACAAGTAACGGGCTCCACTCAGTTGAACCGGCCATCTGCACTCACAAAACAGCACCCCGCTGACACCCCGACACAAACGCTCACTTTAACACACGCACATATCTACTCTTGCTAAATCACTGGTCAAAAGAGAGGACATAGGTCAGGGAGTTGGCTGGGCTTCATCACTGAAGGCATTGTAAAACAATCTCAACAATCTGAAACACACACATGCACCTGCTGCGTGCTGTCCTCATAGCACTTTACAGCAGGGGTGCTGGCCAAGTGGACCACTGACCACCACCCGGGGAGAAGTGAAAGAAAAGAGCTTGACGACAGGGATGTTGAAGGCAGGACTAGAGCAGAGGGCTGTGAGAAAGTGGCCGTGTGAGAATAGGATGCCTGTCCCTCCATCTGCCTGTTAGGAGGGGGGGCTGGCTCCACACAAAAGAGGCCTTTGTGGAGGTACAGTGACCTAGGAGAGTGGAGGAGGCATGGAGGGAGGGAGGTGAGTGACACAGAAAAAAAAAACAGAAGGAAGGAAGAGGTTTCCATCGAACTGACAAGCGCATTTCTAAAAGAGAAGTAATGTTTGTACAAGGACAGAAAAGGTCCATACGGTGTCCTTGTGTAGGTCGATCATATTGATAATCAATACCAGTGACTCAGCGAAAACCTAATCGGCTGCTTTGATTTCAAACCGCTCTCACTCCCTCCTGCAGTCAATACGTGATGAACCGGCTGTGTAATAACAAATGTTTGATCTTGAAAAAATATATTTTTATGATAATGCCGCCTTTGTATCGTGGAGACTCAGTAATTACAAATCGAAAACGTAGATATTCAAACATACTTACTGTATGTTTGTGTCATAACAGGTACAGCCCACCTGCAACACTGTGCTTAGTCACTGAGGTGATTTTCAAGCCTGGAAAATGTTCCTGTGGCAGAGAAGAAGAAAGTTGCATAGTGGTTAGACGAAGTGTCAGCAAAACTATAAGCAAACAAAAAAGCTAAGATAGGGGCGGCTGCTTTAGCCCCCTCCCCCCCGGCTGAGCTGGTGACCCATGTACAGGGGCTATAGTCCCCGATGCAGTGGCCACGGGTTCGAATCCTGCTCAAGGCCCTTTGCTGCAAGTCCTTCCCCCATTCTCCTCCCCCACTTTCCTGTCTCTCTCTCTCTCTCTCTCGACTGTCCTACCTAAAAAACAAAAAAAAAAGCTAAGATATAGTTTCATTAGATTCTACTACTGTGCTGTCTTTGGCTTTGTTTCATCACTGCCTTCACAACAACTTTGTGTCCAGAGGAGCGACACTGATTCATCAAGTGGTCAGAAAATTAGCAGCAATTTTAATTATTGTCACTTTCTGAGCAGAAATGTGAAGTGATTTCTTTCTTTGACTTCTCAGACGTGAGGATTTGATGTTTTTTTCATACCTAAATAAGGTCAATTGGACACTGGGGCTCAGTGACATTTGAATGCTAAATGTTCTCCCTACCACAGTGACAAATTAGGCATGTTTCTGTTCAGCCATTGATGTGGGTATTCTGCACAAAGACAGCACACAAGCACTCAGAAAAACAACTCCATCAGAGGAACACTGTGCATAAATCTTTTTAAGCTATCTCTTCTGCCACCATTGAAAGCTCAGTCTGTCTGCTATTTTTCAAGGTTGCCCAATACTTCCATTTCAGAGCAAATTTGCTCCTCCTGTAGAGACACACACAGGCGAGGAATAAGTGGTTTGGTTCTCAGAGGGAGCTTGTTTCAGAACGACCCGCCCACTTTCAGTAGGAGGAGGGAGCGGTCTCTCTAGGTAGCATGAAGGATTTCTAGCAAGAAAAGCCAGAGGTGCTGGTTTCTCAGAAGTGTCGCAATGCCCATCACAAAACCGCAGACCGAGGTACTCGCCTTTAGGGTGACTACATCACCAAACCACGTTCTGTCTCTGTCATTGAATGCACTGCTGTGGGTTTATGTGACACTGGTACTCTCGACTGATTGGTAGGATGAAGCGAATTTCCTAGAAACACTGTTGAAAACATCTCATTATTTACCCTGTGGCCCCCTCCTCGCTCTCTGGCAGCTACCCGTTGTTGAGGCTACCCCTGCCTGGGACGGGTCCTGTGGAGTTCACCACAGGGGTGCGAGACTACAGCGTCCCTTCCCATGAGCCTCAGGGAGACCTCGGGGAGCGGCCTGACTGGGTAGGTGAAGAGAAAGCACATAAGACCTATACATTCCTGTGTGTTTACAGTTTCCCATCACCACTTTGTTTCTATCCCTCCAGTTGCATTCATTCTTTAACACTGAATCTTATTCCTCATCCTAACCTGAGACTAATTCTAAAGTCTGAATCTGCACCCTGAATTGAATTAACTAAGGAAAACTGCCCCTGCTCTGACTGTTTCTTTTGACACGCACATACAAATTTCATAGGAAAGATAGAGGCTCATAAATAATAAAGCGGAAACAGTGGCTCACTTGTTTGTCAGCAGTAGTTTTAATTTACTGGAAGCCTTTGTGGCAGGACAATAGAACACGTAACAGGATTCACACAAGACTTTCTCTGCCAAAAGAATAATCTATTAGTCCATTGGTTCATTAGACTGAAGCATTTTGTGTATCTCTACATGTGCAACATACATGTTTGTGCTTCCCCATACATATTTGCGTGTTGTGTGTTGCAGTACCGGGGCCCTCCGGTTGCCTACATCCAGCAGGTGTTGGTGAAGGCAGCGGTGTCTCCGTGGGACAGCAGCCTGGTGCCGGTGGACATGTTTCGGTCGCCGCTGGGTCGAGTCTTCGGTCTGTTGGAGGAGATTCGCAACCACGTCCACTCTGACAGGTAAACAGAGTGGTAGATGACCAGTAAAGTTAACAACAGAAACACTGCATTACATTTATACGGTGAAGGTAAAATCAAAACAGCAAAAAAATAAATAAAAACTAGAAAGCTACCAATGGGTTAACCACTGTTTACATTGATATCTCTATCATAACACATTCAATGTAGGTCAGAGCAAAGCAGTAAACCTGGTGTAAGAGAGGGAAAAAAAGAATTTATAACCTTGAGTTGTAAAGAAAAAAAAAATGGACGTCCAGTGAGTTATTGAGCTGTTGTAAACTACAGGGTCTGTGATTTGTGCTGTGTTGCAGTTCTCTGTTTGACCGCTGTTCTCTACCAAGCACTGATATGAGTGCTGATTTGTAGAACATTTTCTTGTTTTGCTGGCGAGCAGTAGTGCTGCAGGTCCTCATGAAAGACTTGATTTTTAATAATTGAATGATGTATCAAATTCATTGATGTTATCTCTGCTCAATTCGTAATTATGCTGCAAGGACATGTTGCTAGTATCAGCTCCTTTTCTTCCTTTTTGCTCCCCTTTTCTCTCACCTCTTCTCTTCACCAATATCTTCTCCTTGTCTCTCCTGTCAGCTCCGGCATTCGCAGTCTGGAGACTCTGTGCCTCCAGGTGACAGACCTGTTTCCAGGGTTACGGCGGATGCAGTCGGTGCTGCCAGAGCACGGCTGCCTGCTCGTCTCTCCTGGCAACTACTGGCAGAACCAGCGGGAGCTGTTCGACTCGGACTCTGACCTCCTCAAGACCATCCAGAAACACGAACCGAAAGGCCTGCACACCTCAGCGACGCTACGAGGTATTGATGGGAAGGACTCGGATGATGGTAGAACGCGTATAAGAAGCCAGTGTGATATTTTTATACATGTGGTGGAGGAGAACCCTTTGTATTTGGCTTTGTAGCTGAAGGGAGAAAGTGGACCGTGTAGCATGGAGTGTGACTGAGAATTGTGTGTCTGGAAAAGTAAAGGTTGGGGATTTTGAAGTTGCGACCACATGTCTGTCACCTCTGATGTTGTTTGGTGTGCAAGAATCAAGTATCAGGGACATGTAAAATCTCGTCAGCTCAATCCACCAAGAATTATGACCCTACTTGAACTTGAACGACACAGAGCTGATGATCAGGAATCTGTTGCTGGTTTTAGTCAGACACCACATCTCTTGTTGTCACATTGTTTTGGAGCTTTTGAGACTTAATCACAAACCTGCAAACTAACATTTGCAAGCAAATATACGTGCTAATACTTGT
>NW_007578460.1:332668-341429 GCF_000690725.1 Stegastes partitus
ACATCTCTTGTTGTCACATTGTTTTGGAGCTTTTGAGACTTAATCACAAACCTGCAAACTAACATTTGCAAGCAAATATACGTGCTAATACTTGTCTTTGTCATGGGGCTTTTATTCCCACCACCATTTTTCATTTCTAAAAATTCTGAAACCTGTAGTCTAGCTCGTGCTCTCATTGCTGTGTGCCTTGAAGTTCTCCAAACTCAGTCTGAATCATAGTCATTCGAAAGTCTGGTAGAGAAGGCCCATGCCGGAGGTGGTGTCTTTGCCTATATTGACATAATTACTGGGTATGATGGTTGAAAGTGGACCATGGAGCTGCAAAAGGAAGTCTGTTTTGCTCTGGCCACCTAGCTGAAGTAGTCTTCCATCATTCAGCAGGAGTAATTGTAGGGAGGCAGTGAGCGGGGGATTAGTGGTATCAGCAAACTAAGAGGCTTTCATATTGACAGAGAACAAGCAGTTTCATTCCTTGGGAACTTATTTAATTCTCTTAAAACTTTACCCACTGACACACTGAACCAAGTCACCCTCCTCTGGTTGCCCAAAGCCAGGTCAGCGTTTTGCCTCACCTTCCAGCTCAAGTGATTTAAAGGTGGGAAGCTTATTCTGGAGCTGGAGTCAGGGACAGCTTGGCTGCCAGATCAAGTCAGACTGGTATTCTTGTTCTCATTGAGCTGATTGAAGGCCAGTCAGACTGGCTAGGGAAAGCCATGAACTATATCTCAGCTACTCTTACAAGGCAGGCGGTCCGAAACTTACCATCCTCCAGTGCGAATTATGTTAAGGTTAGTAAACAAAAATGAAGAAACACATAGTTTACACTCCTGCTCACTAAAATTCCTCACTGTGTTTCATGATTAAAATTAGAAAAACTTCAGAGCTTGAGATCCCCACAGAGGTTTCTGGGCTTAGCATTTCTCTAAAGCAACCGTTTAATTATTTCACTGCGCTTTATTGCACCAACGAATGAAGAAACTGCGGCGCGTGTTGTTCAGGCTGTAAATAATATGTGATAGCTGTGCAAAACTTTATGAAACCGATTTTCTAGTGTTTGTCTGGTGGCTGATGGTCATACTGGAGACACGTGAACTCTACAATAAAAAAAGATGTTATGTATATTAATATATTAATGTGCTGCAGTTTGTGTTGAACTGATTGTGTGTTCTTTTGTGTGTGCGTTTCAGACCTGCTGTTTGGTGTCCCTGGAAAGTACACCGGAGTCAGTCATTACAACAGGAAGAGGGTGGTGACGTACACAATCACTGTGGTGCTGTCCAGCTACGACGCAAGGTGAGTGGAATAGATAAAAAAGAAAGGGAGATTAAAGTGCGGTTTTACTTGAGTTTTAGGGGAGCAGGCATGAAAGAGATGTGTTTTGAGGGATGGTGTAATGCTGGACACGTTAGCGTTAAAGAGCGACGCCGCACGAAGGATGCTGAGCTGCTGGCGGTTGGTTTGCGGCCGTTTTACCTGCCGAGGGAGTTGTCGCACATCCTGGCGGTTGCAGGTTACATCCCCTCCTCGGCTGATGCTGCTGTGAACTCATCCATAGTTCAGTGTCCCAGCTGCAAACATCACAGCCTCAGTCTGTGATCGTCATCTCAGGAGACTTTAATCATACATCGCTCTCCATATCTCCTGATTATTTCCTTGTATTTTCTTTCTATATTTTTGGATGCTGCTGTGGTGTGTAAATTCCGCCCCAATGGGAGATCAATAAAAATGATTCTATTCTATTATCTCAAAATAAATGCTTTCATCTCTCTTTTTTTTCATATTTTTTGCTGCTTCTTCTTGGAACAACATTTCTTTGCATGTAAAGAGCCGCTTTGTGTTGCATAAATGGTAATTGAATCACAGAATTTCTCCTTAATGCATCACTTACTGGTTTTTCTTGTGCTTTTTTTATTCTTTGTAGCCTATTCCCATATTAGTTTAAGGTATGAGTTCAGCAAGCATTACTGAGTCATATAGGAGGTTGTCATATTTCAAGGACTCGACAGTTACACGTCACCTACATCAGATATTTTTTTAAACGGTGTCCACCAGGGTTACATGATCTTCTACAGGGAGTGTTGCATTATGGATTTTTTCGTAGGCTTCATGTTGCACAGCCTGTCACTATTATTAAATAATCGCTTATTTGAGTTGACTGCGATCATTTTGCACGATCTTAAAAGTCTTTTTTATTCAAGTCTATAAAGACAGCTGAATGATGCAAGCAAAGATCTTGTCATTTTTCATTTGTACCCCCTTTCTTCTGCTCTAAGTTAATGAGGCTGATTTTTCACTGACTGCATTTCAGTGGTAATACATTGACGTTAACGTCAGAGATTTAGTTGCTGAACATCGCAGCACTTCTCTGGACACAAATTGGCTTAAAGGTGAATGAAAAGCGAGAGGCGATTTGTTGGATTTGCAGCAAAAAGATAGCACTTTTTGCACCTACGCCACTAAATTCAAGCGGATGGAGGCACGACATAAACGGAAAAAGATGCGTCGTTCATCACAGTTTTTTGTATTGAATTATGCTTCTGCAGATAGAAATGAAATGCCCGCTATGCAGATCTACTTACTTAGGCCCTCAGCAAAAAAAAGTAGATCCAATGAAAAACTGTTGAGAAAAGCAAAGAACACACACAGATTCATTTATTAGTTAGATGACAGTTAGTTATGTAGTTAGCTGTAGTTTCATGATTTTGACAACCCTGAGTTTGGCTGCTATGCTAACCGGTGTTCATTTGTAAGGAGCGGTTGGTTCACCGAGATGACCGTGCAGAAGTTTGTGGTGATTTTCGTAACATCTTTTGCGGTCAGGAAGTAAATAAATTAACAATAACTGAAAACGAGGTGGGCTGCAAGGTTGCTTGATGGTTAGCACCGTTGCCTCGCAGCAAGAAGGTCGCCTGAGTCAGCTGGGATAGACTCCAGCTCCCCCCCACGACCCTAGCGAGGATTAAGTGTTGTATAGATAATGGCTGGCTGAAATCGAGTTCATACTGTCTCCCAGAGTTGTCAGTGAAAATGATTTTGCAAGAGCCTGACATGTGAGAGTGTGAGTCTGTGACTGATAGACAATTACACAATTGTGGGTTTTACATTTTACTGTATTTTGTGTTTTCATGATTATGCAAGAAAAAAAAAGGCTTCAATGATGAGGACTGTTCTCCCTGAATTAATAGTGTCTCGGGAATCTTGTCTCCTTGTGTTTTCCTGTTCGTCTTATATTCAGTTTCTTTGCTGTATGTGATAATAATCTTGCTGCCTGCGTGTGTCCAGGTTCATGGGCAGCCTGCGGGCCCGCCTGAAGCACCTTCATCCATCAGCCAACTGCAGCCTGAGAGAGGACCACATGGTTCACGTCCACTTCAAGGAGGAGATCGGCATCGCTGAGCTCATCCCCCTCGTCACCACATACATCATTCTTTTTGCCTACATCTACTTCTCCACACGTCAGTCCAACTTCCTGTCCGTCTGCTCCGTCCTGTGTGTCTTGTTTCACCGTTACTTTTTGCCATCTTGGTTTCTTTCTTCTCTCCTTGTTTGCGCACCTCCTCCCCGTCCCAGTTAATATTTGAAAAGCGCCAAAGATTCAGACTCACGGCCGTTGGGCCTTTGTGTGCACACGTGTGTTTGTGTGCCAAGGTTGTTCCTGTCTGGTGCGGGGATTATCCTCACACGGGAACATTGCACACCGCTGTAAGAATGCGCACAGCAAACCCTCAGCAACTTGCCAGCACAAACATTAGTTCAGACAACAAAAACACACACACACACACACACACGCTCTAAATACTCAAAATGAGTATTCACACTTAAGCTCATTATTCGACTTACGCTTTCCACCTTGTTAAATACATTTTTTTTAGAAATGTAATTTGCAAAATTAAGATAAAATTCTTGCAGTGTCACTTTTGTTTAGGAGTTTTAAAAGACTAAATGAGAAATGTATTTCCCAATTTCCCCCTAAAATGAGAATCCTTAATTTTAAGTGATTTTTTTTCTTTTTTTTTTTTCTACCCAGTCTTCTGTCATTGTTATAAAATACACTTTATTTATCACTTGTAATCAACATTGTGCAGCAAATTCAAATTCATAGTTTGAGGGGAAGAAAGAGAGACTTGGACATTGTAGCAGGGTTCTGGACTGCGACCAGTACTGAGTGCCGGCACAAGTGGCAGCTGCTTTAGCCATGCCGGTGGAAGGTCGCACTCTTTTCTTCTTTTTTCCTTTTTTGTTTTTCAATGTCTCAGTCAGTCGCCCCCGACATGAAACAATCCAATTAGCTGTCGCTTGTTCCAACGATAAATCGGTCCATAGCAAATTGTTTTTAAAAACATAACGAGGAGAGGTACCAACTCAGATACTTTTTATGATAGAGAGTGCAGATACAGGCAGGGAGATAACAGCTGATTAATTTCCTGGATTTAGATTAAAGTCAATCAAACTGACGCTGGTACAGCTGTAAATTACAAGGCCTACGATCTCAGTGTATTTTAATGGAAAACCTTATGTTGACTTGAACTAACTGGGAATAAAAACTTTGGTTACAAAGTTTTACGGGAGTTACGAATGATAATTAGCAGTTGTTTGGATCGCTCCATTGTCTGGTCCTCAGCATGTGTTCTTTTCCTTCTTCACAGGTAAGATTGACATGGTGAAGTCTAAGTGGGGCCTGGCTCTGGCTGCTGTGGTCACAGTCCTCAGCTCTCTGCTCATGTCAGTGGGGCTGTGTACACTGTTTGGACTGACACCCACGCTCAATGGAGGGTAGGACTGCCTGCTTTCTGTGCTTATTTCAGTTTCTGAAGACGACTAAAGAGCCTTGGGCTCCACTCCTGTTAGTAGGAATGCAGAAACCGTTTCAAAACCAGGTTGTCAAGAAATCACTTAATTTTTGAACAAGTGGCAGAAATGTGTTTGGAGGAAGTTTGAAAATTGGTGATGAAAGTGTCTCAGACCTGATAGCGTACTGCTGCATCTACTTAATAACTGATGCTTAACTGATACTCAGACTTCCCATTTACAGGGAAACTATTAAATTCTTGTAATTTTTACTGCCTTATTTGCAGCTTTGATCCAGACTGAAATATCTCAGCAATCCAAGGATGCATTGCCATTAAATTATAAGCAGACATTTTATAGTTATTGTACACAGTCGTGCACTTATATAAAACAATGACATCGGAATCAAAATCAGCTTTACTTTGTATTTAAAGTTAATTAGCAAATATTAGCATGCTGACACACATTAGCGTGATAGACATGGAACAGTATTGTCAGCATGCTAATGTTAGTGTTTAGTTCACAGCACCACTGTGCCAAATTACAGGCAGACAGCTGCTGGCTTGGCTGGAGGCTTGTAGTCTTGAATCTGGAACATGTCAATATGTGTCTTGCAACTTGTCAGACCGAGTCACCAAGTTTTATATAGCACATCTAAAAGAACAGACGCTGATCCAAAGTGGTTTCTAATAGAATAATAGGGTTAATGTTACATATTTAAATAATTTATAGTACAAATTAATCTACACAATTATACATGTAAACCAAAAATGCCCTTTGAACAGCATTTTGGTGGCAGAGGAGGAAGAACTCCCCTCTAAAAGCATGGCACCTCCAGCAGAACCAGACTCATTGATTGCAGCCGTCGGCCCGAGCCAGTTAAAATGAGGATAAAGGAGAAAGAGGAAAGGATAGAAAAGAGAAACGTTTATGTGTTCTGCATAAATTATTTCAGACTGAAAACAATTAGTGTCCTGCTGACTTATATGAGGTCAGATAACATCACTACATTCAGCTTCTGGGTCATCGTTAAACAGTGTGATTATTTTTATGCTCTTTGATTGCCTTTCTTATATCCCAGTTAGCGTTTAATTGCCTCGGCAGCCGGTTACAGTTTCATTATAATCTCTTACCTTATTCACAGAAAGATAAGGACAGGTTCACCCACTCCCTCAATTGCACAAACGCACACCAGATTATTGACTTCCCACTTCCTCGATATTGATTTTACACAGATTTGTGTTAATGTTTACATCAGGAAGACAAAAAGTCAGTGTGTCAGTGAGGTCAAAAGAGGAAGGGCCAGCTGTTGAAGTGGGTTGGACCACTTTAGGGGGCGGAGACGTCGCGATATTGACATTTAATGGTTGTCCAATCATTTGAGGATTATCAGAAAGCAGAATCGTGGCGTGACAACGGCACACTGTTGTCCAGCCACTGACTAGGATCCTCGCGAGTCTGCTATGGGCTGTGCTTGTATTGTGGTTGCGTAAACACGCACGAAGGTCAACGTAACCAAACCACAAAGCTACATATGCTTCGTCACGATTCCTCCACGCACAGGAGATAGCGGCAGCGATCGGCTGTGTGCATGTGTGTGTTTATTATGTGCAGCGCTGCTGAGCACGTCTGATGTAACACGCAGAGCTGTTGACTCCTTTGTGACCCAGTTATATGCTTACTTCTAGAGCTCAAGCTTATCTCTCTGCACACTTCACTAGAGGAGGAAATTCCCAGCAGACATCAGCTAAATATTGCCAAACAGTTTCAAGCATAGATTATTTGCTTGTTTTAGCATCTGCACTGATTGAAAAATCACCTAATTTTTAAAATCGTTTGTCTAATTTCAGCTGGTGTCATGTCAATTTTGAGATCTAGCAATCACTGTCACTACAAGCAGCAAATCATGTTGCTGTTCACCTGATCTAAATGCAGCTGCTCATATTGATGGCTGCATGTGGTTTATGCTCATCATTCTTAATGCTAGATGGTCATTTTACAAAACAAATTCGTGGAGGCATTTTTTTTTTTCCACAAATGGTTGTTCTGGTGCGTCTCTGCATATAAATATAAACAGACAACAGTGCTCAGAAAGTGCTCTCTTGCTATTTTTTCTCTGCAGTGAGATCTTCCCTTACCTCGTGGTGGTGATCGGCTTGGAGAACGTCTTGGTCCTCACCAAGTCTGTGGTTTCCACCCCCGTCGACCTCGAGGTCAAACTACGTATCGCTCAGGGTACGATTAGAAAGTATAGAAAAACAGATTTTGGAAGCTCTTACAACACAAAGTGGCCTGTTAAATATCTAGTCTGTTTCTCCCTAAGTGTTGCTCTTTTTTTTAAATCTTCCAGGCCTTAGTAATGAGAGCTGGTCTATCATGAAGAACATGGCCACTGAACTGTGCATCATCCTCATTGGATATTTCACTCTGGTGCCAGCTATCCAGGTAACGGAAACATGGCTGAGTTGTTGCATCACTGAGAGTTAATTCTAGAAAGTACTTTAATGATTTAGCATGTCTCTTATGCTGAACAAATATATGAGAATAAATAAACTACACTGTGTTTATTCAGCAGTATCTTATGTTTATTTTATGAACAAAGCATAATGCTCTGTCAGGCTAAGTGCAGTTTGTTTGCACAGCCGAACAGATCCACAGAGTATTTAGAAATGTCTCTTGTGTCCCAAAGCTTCAGTGTCTGTTGAATTCAACACTGTGCTCCTAGGAAATGAATGGTTGATTCTAATTTTTATCTGTCTTCAAAGCCTCTTATTGGACAAAAAAAACCAAAAACTGAATAATTTGTGAAAACGTGTATTAAAAGGTGGTACCATATGTCATATTTTTGCAGGAGTTCTGTCTCTTTGCTGTCGTGGGGCTGGTGTCTGACTTCTTCCTGCAGATGTTCTTCTTCACCACAGTGCTGTCTATAGATATCCGCCGCATGGAGGTGAGATCTCACTTATACACACATTCAAACCGTTGTTTCCAGGTAATAAATGTTTTTACAGTTACTTCACTGATGCTTTTTTTTTTTTTTAAGGTACCTTATGTAAGCTGCTGTTTGCCTCAAGTATGCCCTAGTATTTTTTTACAGCTCTTGTGACAAATACTAACCATGTTGTACATTTTTCTGTCCAGTTGGTACAAGAATATTTTGTCTTGTCTGCTGTTCTATAAAATTGCTTCATGGTGTAGGCGTTTTATTGAACCAACCAGAAGGACAACTGGATAAATGACATGCATTTGCATCAAATTTAGTTCAGATACTCTCAAAGAGAACATGGCAAACACAAACTAACACACACATTCCTTAGAAGCAAATATAGGACATAAAGGAGGTCAGGTGGAGGTCACAGGCACACATACATTTACCACATAGTTTGGAGATTACTGTTTCCCACACGTGTCCCTCTGGTTTAAACCTCTTACTGCTGGACTGTTGCCCTTTTCCTGCCACACATATATATATATGACAACCTTTCAGCAGTGTTTAGCTCAGTACCCTGCTAAGTAAGTATTAGCACCATAAGCATATACATTTACAGAGAAAGATTTAGTATTCATAAACCTTTAATCCTCTCAAGAATAAAATGTACAATATGGTTAAGAAGGGTTCTTAATGATTGTTTGGCCTATATATTGTTAGAAAGCAGTGAAAAATATCTGTCACTGTTCATCAGTTCATAGTCGTGTCTCCAGATCGATTGTGTTTCCTGACTAGGAGCCAAAAAACTCGTTGACATCCAGTGAATAATGATATCAAACACAGAAAAGTAACGAATGTTCACGTTTGATAAACTGGATGCAGAGAATATTCTGGCATTTGATGAATTGCTTGAACAGTGAATTGATTATTCAGCTGACATTTGTTTCATCTCAGAGAAGAGGGATTTATCAGTGAAATCAGCTGGGAAAGTTTTGGTCTGAACCAATCGGTTTTAAGAAAACAATCCTTTATTAATCCCACAGC